>NC_053427.1:83986978-84179449 GCF_007990345.1 Gossypium hirsutum
GCATGTTGAGGGATTGGTGGCCGGCCAAGAGAGATTAGTGGGGATTAAAATTTTTATTTTATTTCCATTCCATTACCGTGAGTTAGGGAGAATCTCACTTCTCTTTCTTGGTGAGTTCTCTTGTTTTCTTCAAGTGGAAAAGAAAAATGTTGGCCGATTGCATGTAGGTAAAGCCATGGTTGTGGCTGCTTAGGAGTTGCTTATTTTTCAAGAATTCAAGGTAAATCCCATAAGCCTACTGTTGACAGAATTTTGAGTAGCTGGACCGAAGTTTTGATGAGAAGAGGAAATTATCTTCTCAATTGTTTTATGCATGTTTTAGTAGCTGGGAAAAAAATCTTTTGATTTCGGCCGGAGAATTTATTTATTTTGGTGAATGTTTCCATTTTTTTTTTTAACTTGGGGCTGGTTATGTTTAGATAAAGAGGTAGGTGAAGAGCATTGTGGGAAAGACAAGGAACAGGCTTGAGGAGGTAGGAAGCAGCTTGGGAAAATTTTTGTTGTTTTCTTTGAAATAGTTTCTGTTTATTTCATGTTCAATTTTTATTAGGTCAACATGGATGATTCAGTTGTCTAAACTGATGCTTAGGTGCTGTCCATTTTTGAGGCATATCAATGCTGTCAAATAGTGCTTTAATGCTGTCTATTTTTGTACAAATTAATGTTGTCCGAGTATTGTACTGCTGTCCAAATACTTGTGAATTAATGACGTATGAATGTTGAATCAATGCTGTCCGAAATGTATGACTACTGCAAAATGACTGTGAATTTTATGTTGTCTATTTTTTATTTTTATTTTGGAATAAAGTTCTTAGAATTCATGGTAAATTGAAGAGTTGAAGCTGTCCAAAACAGGGACATGTTTCCTATGGATTACAAGTGTAAAATGCTTGTTTAATTGGTAAGTAAAAATGCTGTCCAAAACAGGTAAGGTTACATATGTTTTGTCTTATTTAAAATGCTTATTGTCCAAATGTGTTAAATTCACTGTCCAAATGTGTTGGTCATTTATGTGGTTTTATTTAACTAACTAAGATGTTCAAATGTGTTGATTTTCCTGACCAATTGTGATGCTGTTATGCTGCCATATTGTGTGATTTGTTGCTATCCAAATGGTGGAAAACTTATTGACTTAATTGAATGTTGCTGTTGTTATTACTTAAATCTAATGTTGCTGTTGTTATTGATTAATCTAAATGTTGCTGCTGTCCGAATGAGCAATAATTATTGATTTAAATGCTAAATGTTGCTGCTGGTTTATTGACTTAACTGCGAAATGTTAAGTGTGCTCGAAATAAAAATAGGGGTTGTCCAATGCTGAAATTTCGGCATTTATCTTTTGATTATAATGTGTTTGCCCCTGGTAAATAGAATATTTATGCTGATCATATCCTAGCTTAGCTATTTGAATTTAGTTATGTTGATATGGATTAATTATGTAGTTTCGGTTGCATTTATGCTTCAAAGTTGAGACTATTATTGAGATTATTTGGTTTAATCTTGTGTTATTAGTTGAACCCGGGTGTTGGCTTGATGGTTAGGTGTTCATCGCCCCAGGTTGGCCTGGGTTTAAGTCACGCTAGTCTCGTTGTTATTATGGCTCTGCTCTCTTCTTGTAATTCACCAAAATAAAATGGCGTATCTTGGTGCCAAAACTGCCAATTAAGGCATAGTAATAAAATTGGGTTTTGTATAGGATGTACAGATGACTTGTTGAAGAATTTAGCTAGTTTTTTTCTTTTATAGGTGTATGAGGATAGCTAAAGGTCACCAGTAGGGGAATGTTGAGTTTGGACATGAATTTGATACTTAATGGCTCAATCATGCATTCCACGGCCGTGTGACCCATGTTTCGTATAATTTCCTTATTCTTTTAAAAATGTTACAATTTAACCCTTGTTGTTCTCGGAGCTTCGTAAGCTAGATTTAAAACCCGATTTTGTTTGCAAAGCATGATTTATGTGAATGTAAGTGATTATTCAATGTTTAATTGAATGTTGGAGTTTATAGGTCACGAATTTGAAGATGAATATGTGACAATCAGTCAGTATGACTATAAATGTGATATGGAAGGATTATGTTCTTATAATTTAGTATATTAAACTGCTTATGAACTTTTGATTTTTATTTATTTGTTCTTGCATAATTTATGTCATGTTATAATATTAGTTAAAAAATATACTGAGTTAAATACTCAGTGTTCGGTTTGTTTTCTGTGCGCAAGTTAGGCTCAATCATACACACCCATGGTTATCAGCATCCAGCAGAAAATCTCGCACTCATTAGTGGGTGAAACTTTTGTTAATCTGGTCAGCATATACCTTAGCATTGTATGTTATATTAAACTTGGAGAATTATTACATACTTTGAGATGTTTTATAAATAGGCATGTATGATAGTTGATAATGGTTTGTACAATGTATGTGTATGGTGTTGATGTTACTATGCAAGTATTAGATGAGGTTATAATGCTTTGGATGTGAACCGGTATATATATAATTGGGAATAGAGGATGCATGAATTGCAATAAATAAATAGGTTAATAGTTAAGATATTGATATATTAATCATACATGGCTATGAGTCTAAATGTATGATTTGAATTTAGTGTAGAATGAATGATATCATATGTTCTGGCAACGAATGTGATATTTAGTTGTTCGTATGGGGTGTTACAAAATTAGCAACTTTTATACAACAAACGTCATTGAATTTGTTAGATTCGTGACTTCTATACAATAAACGCCACTAAATTCGCCTAAATGCGTGACGTTTACACCAAAAATGTCGCTGAGTTCGGGCGGGCGATTAATTTTTGGCTTTTATTCCCAACATGTTACTAATCCTTTGATCTAATGGCCATTTATGGGCAAACGCGACGGATTCTTGAATTTCCTGTAAGTGCGTATAGTCCAATTAGTTCGGGAACCAATCATTATTAAACTAGTACTTGAGCGAATCATTCAGAAACAGTAAAAAATTAGGATTCGGGACAAAAACTAGGCAGTCAAATTGGCTTACTAGTTTTTAGACTTTTATAAATTTTAATTAATTAATTAATTAATTATATAAATTGATAGTTGAACATATAAAATTAGTATACCTGTCACTATAGTTTATTTTAAATGTTTTTAAACATTGCTTATAATAAAACATACTAGTTTTTAGTCATTGAAAAAAAGGGTCAATTGCAGTTTTCATTCCTCTACTACGTTTAGTTAGGATTTAGTTTTTATTTAATTTAATATTATTTGGTTCTCTAATTTAATAATCACATAGTAATCCGATAGTTAGTATTCGTAATTATTTTGTTTCTAAATGTTGATGTGAATTTTTTTAAAAATAATTTTCTAATACATAAAAAATATCTACTTTAGCATGATAAGTTTTTATTTTTTGGTCTCATAAGTTAAAATGGGTAATTTTAAGAAAAAAAAATTGCCTAAAAATTTAATTAAAATGATTAACAATTTTAATTGTTTAGACTAACTAATGATATTATAAAAATAGAAAAATCAAATAATGTCAAATTAAAGTATAGATATCTAGATTAAACATAGTAAAGGAACCATAGCCATAATTTGACCTAAAATAAATCTATACCTAACACAATAATTATCCTTAATTTAATAAAATGTTCGATATTAAAAAATCGTTCAATTAGTAAAGAAAAAATTTAGTCATTATATGTCATAGACATTCATTATATGACATGTGTCCAATAAGCCTTTTATTTTTATTAGATGATGTAATAATAGTTGAAATAGTTTCGGTTTTATACAAAGCTCGAGTTTAAGATTTAACTTCTATACTTTAATTTTTGACATAATTTAATTTTTAAAATTTTATAATGTCATTAATTAGTCTAAATACTTTATAATTTTGATTAAAATGTTGACGTGATTTTTTAAGAATGGTTAATACTGTTAAAATTCTCTATTAAATTCAAGTTATTTTTATTACACGATTACTAAGTGAAAATTTTTAATTGAAATGTCACAACAATGAATTTAATAAAAGAATTTTAAAAACTTTAACCATTATACTTGAATTTTAAATTTGAAAGTAGAGGGTCCACATATTATTAAAATAAAAGCATGAGGACTAATTCTAATTTAACTAGCTTTAAAAATATATGATAAAAAGATAATGTAACTAGCACGGATTTTATCGAATTGTTACAAAATAATCACCCAACTGTTAAATATACCACATATTTAAAGAAATATTATTTTTTTCGTTAATGGAGTAATGTTTACACGACGTGATACGTTAAATATGCCACATATTTATTTTCCTTTCTTTCTATTATTTTAACCTTCTTTTCTTCTCCTCCTTCCCAAGACGAAGCCTTAGCCGTTGTTGCCTATCGTTGACAGGAAACATCGAATTAATCAACTGAATCGATCTAATTCAATTAATCGGTCGGAGATCGGTTAATGAATTTTTGAAAGTTCAGTTATCGATTAATTTGTTTTGAAATAACGTAATTAAATGAATTAACTGAATTTAATAATTAATAATACGAATTATATGTAGTTTTAATTCGGTTAATTTGGATAATTCGATTAAATGAAAATTATCATTTATTTATTTATTATATGTTTTATACTTATTTTAACAAACAAAAATATATATAAATTTTGATTAACCGAAATTTTGTTTCATTTAATTATTTTAAAATTTTTAATTCAATTAACAGTTAAAAATTAAAAATTTAATTAATTCGATTAACATTGATCATCCCTAATAACTACCATGAAGATTGGCCAAAGAACCTACTGCTTACAAACTTAGAACCCTATCTAGTAGTGGAGCCACATTGACCCCACAAAAATTTTGAAAAATAAAATAATTTTATAAAAATAAATTTTAATTAAAGAATTAGAAAATGAGCCCACAATTTTTTTTTTTGAAAAAAATGACCTTCACAATTTTAAAAAAATTACTTTTTAAAATAAATTAATTTATATGAAAATAATCTTGCTAAAATTAAAAATGCGTATTTTTTCTTTTAACATTTATCAATTTTCTCTCGATTTTTCTTTCTTTTACACACACTCTAAATTTTACAACATTGATGAGCGAAGTAATTCAATGATTTTAACGTATGAGAAAAATTGTGGACAATTGTGAAAATGTACAAAATATTGAAATTTATTTCATTTATCTTTCTTTTAGTTATTTTTAATAATTTTGTAATACTCCTGCAATTAATTATATCATAAATTAATTTATCGAATATTAATATTATGCATTAATTTATACGAATTTTTTAAACATTTTAATTTTTTAAATTTGACTCTATTATCCAATTTTCCTGACCCGCTACTACCTTACTCGACTCAAGCCAAACCATATTACAACCAAAACAACTATAAGAAGCACTCACCTTCGGCAAACCACGAACTTGGAGATATCCAAAGAATTTTGAGAGATCTCGACGGTGGAATGGTGGCCACTGACGGGGAAGAACATATAAAACTGGTGATGATGTCAATGTCGAAAATGAGGCTTGGTTCGAATTTTGGGTCTTTCAAGGACTTTTTTTTTGAAAAATTCTAAGCCAAATGATAGAGAGAGGACAAGAAAATGAGGCTTTTGATTGTCTGAGTTGCTGGGGAGTCAACCACTATAGGTGGAGATGTCGATGGTGGCGGCTAGGGTGTCGGAGAAGAGAATAAAGAGAAAGAAAGAAAAATGAAAAAGAAAAAAGAAAAGAAATAATTTAATATTCAAAAAAGGAAGGTGATAAATTTTTTTTCATAAATGGGGCATATTTAATGGGACAGTTGGTGACCGTTTTATAACAATCTAATAATATTAGTGACAGTTTTGTAATATTTAAAGTTTGAGTGACCAAAATGTAACATTAATCAAAATTTAGTAATTATTAGTGTAATTTATCATTATTTTATTTTTTTAAAATTATATTATAATTTAAATTAGTATTTAACACACTGACAATTTACTTCTTTTTTATTCTACAAACAACTATAAAAATTGCTATATATCTTTTTTTTTATAAATATTTTACAAAAATTTTCCTAAACAGAAATCATCAATTCTTGAATTTCTTTTTTGTATTTTTATTTTAATATTTGAGTTTATCTTGTTGATTTTTTAATTTATAATATTTTATACTTAAATATTACATTTTATTCTAAATATTTCGTATTTATATTAAAAACCATTTAAAATTTAATTTTCTTTAAAATAATTTAAAATAATTATAAAATAAGGATAAAATTATAAAATGTACAACTTTCGTAATTAAAAATTACATTATTCCACACTTAATTATACCAAACCTATTTTATAATCCAAATTTACATTATCAACAATGTATACAAATTTCAAGGAATTTTATAAAGAAAATTCACAATCTCAAGAAACACATCAAAATCCCAATAACGTTACTAAAGTTCACAAGAAACTCGACCACTGTAACAAATAAAAGAATACATGTTTTTTATTCCAAAAATAGAGTTAGATTAAAAAATTCCATGTCCTTATTTAATTATTATTTAAATTTTAGATATCAATTAAAATATTAGTATGTTAAATAATTATATATATATAAATAAAATAATGAAATGTTTGTACATTGTTTTAGTTTTTATATATATACAATATTGGAGACCAGGATGGAATAACATTGTTTGAATCATGGTAGTCGATGGCTGGAATGCTTTGTCGAAACAACAAACTTTAGATTCTATTCCGATGCAAATTTCGATCGGTATTAGTAGATTTTTTATGTCAATCGGAATACGGTAGCGGTCGGTACAAAAAAATTAATTTAATTATTTATTTGTACCAAAAGTAAATTTAAAATGTATTTTAAATAGGAATTTATTATTTATTATTTATTTTGCATTTATAGATTATGAATTGTTATATGCATAATGTTGTTGTTATATGCATAATCTTCTCCAAGAGCTCACATCGACGAGAAGGTTTGTCGCCTTGATGTTGGCTCTTTGCCACCTGGGGCTATAGTATGTCCCAAGGGTTGGATTGTTCACCCATTAAAGCAGCATGTGAGCTAGGTTTAAAATGTTATGAGACAATTCAGTCCATATTTGGTGTGGACGTTAGAGCATTGAAAGGACCTTTCCCTAGTATGAGAGGATTGGGAAGGACGCACCTTTGTTGTACCAGTTATCATGCCCATGGTAGACATTGGGTAGCCAAGTGCGGAGTGGATAATTGTTGAAAACATAGTAAGCCTACCCCAAGATGAGTGCTCTTTTATTCTGAGTTCCCTAAAGCCTCCGATAGCATAGTCGAGACAGTAAGGGGTTCTCTATCCCTGCAGGGATCGAGTGATAAAATTTTTGAGAATTCAAGAAAAGGTCACGATGAGACGAGCCGTTTATCATTATGATAGATGTCAAGTGGAAGTGCAGTGATGTGTATAGCTGAGGCATCTTAATAACCAATATACTTGAACCTTGTTCCTACATTACCTAATCAATTTGATCAGTCACTCACCATCTATTTTCATTGTTCAACTCTTTGACAACATGAAAAATCCAAAAGCTCTTCTCTCTCTCTCTATCTATCCATGGGATGGAAGGGCGAAGGCCTTTGGTGTCCCCTCTAGTCAAGAATTAGGGCATCATAATCATTAGCCAATATGTGTTTCTTTTTCTAGCACGCCTTTCTTCATTCATGATTCAATATTTTGGTGTCCTAGGTGTAGAGGAACAACACCAATCCATCTCAAACTTGGTGGTTAAACTCTATTGTGGTCACGATATTGTAGGGGAGGTCCTGCGGAAAAATAGCTCGATGCCAGGATGATAAAAAGCTTAACACCTCATATTCTTATTACTTTTTCATATTGAAAAAGTAATAAGAATGAAAAATGAAAAGGTCATCTTATTCAAAACCCTAATTATAAAATCCCCTCTCTTGTTTCACACCTCGGAATGCATCATTCTTATAGAGAGAAAGGCACTTTAACATCTTCTTAGCCCGAAATGACTGGGGAGAGGAAATGTTCCTTTTTTAGGGGTTCAAATCCCTCATTGCCCACAACCAACCCAAAAGGGAAGGGCCCTTACTCTTTGGGGGTAGGAAAATCATGATTGGGAGCGAACCCAAAGCTATAAAACTTGGCCATAGGTCTTTTACCGAAATGGAGTGGCCTTTTATTTATATTATTTATCATATATTTACTTTTATATTTTATATATAGTATTATCGACCAAAATAAAATAATCATTTTTTTGTTTTACGCCTCGTAACTCTTCCTCAGCTAGGCTTGGGCGGAATAACAAAGCAAGTACAAGTATTAGTAGCATGGAAAAAAATGTGCTCCTCATTATGTTTGCTCACGGTAGTTGTCGCCTATTGGGAGAATCAATTAAATATCCCAGAACAAAGATAAATTTATGAAATAATTTTTTTCTTATTTTGAGTTTATTTTTTAAAATTATTTTTTTACTATTTCAACCAAACCTTTATTTTTTTGAGTATTTTATATTTGAGATTTATTTAATCTTATTATTTGATATTTGTATATATTATATATATCAATTTTTTTTTCAAAAATAGCAATAAATTCAAATGGTATACCAAGAAAGATCGATATTGATACGTATCAGTGCCAATAAAAAACGATATATCCACTAGTACATTACTAACTACCTTAATTTGAACCTATGCAAAACAAATATCAGAGAAGAGTTTTAACTAGTACATTGATTTAGGGTGGTTTAGATGGGCGGTGGAAGTGCGTTTAGCTTACTTTTTGTCTCACGCTACCGTATTGTTACAATATCTAATCTCATCATCACCGTTATTTTTACACTAACCGCAGGTAAACACACCGTCCATTCAAGCCTACTTTTAATTGTTAATTTGAAATTTTTGGATAAATATATTATTTTATTCCAATGAAGGTAGTCTAATGCTCTTTGTAAGCATCTTCCATATATTTCTCAATTTTCAATGTTTTCATCAATTCTATCATTTTATTCTAACGAATTATTCTAATGTTCTTTTGTACAAAACAAAACAAAATCGAAAAGTTGCAATTCCCCTTTTTTTTCCCAATTTTTGGAATTTTAGGGTTTTCTTTATGGAATTGCAGCCTTCCCCAAAATTAATACTATTTATTATTAATTAAACTTGATTTTTTAAAAGGTATATTTATATTTATTTTATAATTTATAAAAATTAATTTTTTATTTTATATTCATAATTGTCCTTATGATAATTATGTACGGTAAAACTGAAGACTCATATATAATAAATAGGTATAGTGAAACTCGTTATAGTAAAATCGAACATAAAAATTCAAACATCAAAAACTTCATTTTTTTTACCAACAATATTTAAAAATCATTCAGTTTATAAATATAGTTTTAATTCTTAATATTCAATACTAAACTTGATTAATGTTTCCCATAATTATATAGGTGTTTTAACATATGGCAAAACCTGTTTCTAAAGGGAAAGGGAAAGCTTGCATGTTAGCCAATTGTAATGTGCTATACTTTCCCCAAAGGAGCTTGGTCATTAAAAAAAATGAAGAAAATGTGATTATTTTTTATTTCAGGAAAAATAATAAATCAAATTTTTTCTCTTTGATTTTCAGTTTTTTCTTCTTACGAAATTTAAATCTAACTAAAATACTAAAAATCATGAAGAAAAATTTAATTTGTCATTTTTCTATTAAAAAAGAATAAGGACAATGTAAAATCACAATTTCATACCATTTCCTTTCTAATGGTAAATATAAAAAATTTTTGCTAACCCATCCCATGCATCTACCAAATTTATAATGACAAAATGCATACATGCATGCAGAAGAAAATATCATAAATTATTGTTGGTTCCAAATATATATATATAGTTTCAACAAAATCTCTAGTGTGTTGATATATAAATTAAGCAGGTTTGGAAAGTGAGAAAATCCCAGGGAAAAAAAGAACATAAAATGGAAAATACTATGTTTTATACAAAAAAAGAAATCTGTGACTTACTGATGAATCATTCTTCAGTCTTCAAGTTGCAGCAACAAATTTTGTCATCGATTTTGCTTGAAATATCGATCAAAAGGAGGGACCAAAAATTTGAGACCTTGTGATGATTCGTTGATTTGTGTTCATCAAGTTCATAATCCTATGATGAAAAGAGAAGAAAAAACAAAACCCAGAACTTATAACCGTTGTTCTTTGATTCATAGTGAAGATTTATAAGGGAGGTCTCGTTGCACTACCACTCCAACCGTATACATCACCTGGAAATGGATAAGTTCCCATGTTTGGTCCCAAATTATAGAAAGGAACCCCGCCGCCGCCGCCGCCTACGCCGGTTCCGGTTGTTCCACAGTTGTTGTTGTTTCCGCCGCCACTGCCGGTTAATCCGGATGATTGTGAAGCTGCTGGTTGTTGTTCGTGAACGGTTGGTGGGTCTTCTTCTTCGAGAGGTAACCTATCGTAAACTGCATTGGCGAACGATGCAGCCATTAATACGACTGGACCTGAAGCCATTAACGGTCCCACCACGCTTCCTCCGACTACTTGACCTTGAACGCCGGCGAGATAAACCGTCAATCCACCAGCTCCAGGCGGTGCTGGCGGTGGGAGAGAAGTCCCGGTTAAAGATAAAATCTCGAACCGACCGTGTAGTGTTACGACACTTCCAGGTGGAGCAGCCGGTTGCCTTAACGTGACATTCGTGACGGCACCGGTCCCGCTGAGTACACAAACGCCACGGCCGCGCCGCCGTGCGTAGTCCGACACCGAGTCAACTATGTCTGAACCGGAAGAGATTTCGAGCACGTGGGATCTCAACGAGTTCGGACTGTCGCGAGCAACGATTATGGGTGATTTCGGCTTGTTCTTGGATCCCGCTGGACGTCCTCTAGGTCTTCTTCCCGACGTGGTACTTCCTCCTCCAGAGCTTGTAGTGGCTGCGCTAGGATGATCTGTTGTTCCTTGTTTCTCCGGCGAGTTGAATTGGGGTTCCGATGATCTTTGAAGCTGAAGCTCCGGTCCAAGTAGATGATGAACATAACGAGAACCGGCACCGGATTCCATAGCTAAAAAAATCCCAGTTTCAAAAACACCTCTAATATTAAACTCCGATCTGAATATCCTTCATTAAAACTGGGAAATTAAAAAGAATAATTCATAAAAAAAAGGAGAAAAAAAGTTTATGAAGCTACTTTGCCCTACAAGGGCTAGGTTTGCCTCATACATATGAACTTTAAGTGCCCTTTTTTTGTATAAAACTTTTTAGCTAACTCAAAAACAAGCGATCAATCTAAGAACGACAAAGAAATTATATAACTTAAACCCAGATCCAGATCCTTAAAACTAATAATAATTAAGGAAAAAACGAAAAAAAAAAGTTTAACCCACTTCATGAACTACAGTACTCTGTGTGTATATGTATATATTTCTCTCACACATATATAAAAATACTAAAACGAATGAACTTTTTTATTTAGAAATTTTCAAGGACTGTATTGTTTATTATATAATGATAGATTTGTTTTTTTATTCATTACCTCAAAATCTATGGGTTTGAATGTCTGAAACTGTAGCTTTGAATGGATTTTTTTAGGGGAAACAAAAGAGTGAAGCAAAGAGGGAGAAGAGGGAGAGAAGGGGAAGAGGAAATTTCAATTTAATAGGGTAAAGCTTAAAAAGCTAAAGAAGAATGCTTTGTTGACAAGCAAGGCATGAAGCTACAATGCATTTTTCAGTCTTAGGTTCACCTGGTGATATTTTTAATATTAATATATAAACTTTAACTTGTTTCATTTTTCTATTTATGTTCGGGTTGGTAGCTGTCCCCTTTAATAATATTATTTTTAAAATTTGAATCTACATCTCTTCTTGAGAAAATAATTTGTCTTACCACTACACTCAGTTCTTATCCAGTAGTCTATCATATAGGCAAAGTTTAAAATTATTATAAAATTTTAAATTTTTGGTTCCACCTTCCACCCTTATCTATCAATATACTAATATTTAATTATCTAAAGTTACATAAAATACCAATAATTATATTAATAGATTCACGAAAATCAATCATTATAAACATCGAAATGAATAGTTAATTCAAATAAATATAATTTATATAAGTAAAACTTGAATATGAAATCTCGAACTGAACTTCAATCTTACTAATAAGTTAATTCTTTATCGGCATGAATATAAATATCTTAAATACAATTGTAACGATATGATATAAATAAAATTGAATTAATATATTTTAATAATTAAAAATCATAATATAATAATTTTTTTGATAAATGCATACTTTTTACTTATACTAAATTTCTTCGCGACCGATAGACATATTTAATATTTATTTATTATCTTAATTATATATTTAATACATAATTCATAAAACCTAGGTTTTAATTATTTATTATTATTATTATTATTATTATTATTGTTCATGGAGAAGTAACACATACCTACGAATTAAAGTATTGAATCCTTTGACCAAACTAATAGTGGCAGAGAATTGGAGAGACGGAAAAATGCTATATTATATGATATGATAAACAAATAAAAATAGGACATTAATATATGAATATTTTTATAATGTAAATTATTAAATTATTTAATAATTGATATGTATGTTGTTTTCAATGTAGGAAGACGTGAGTTTGAGTGTGCAGAAACGCATTATCTTTCTATTTATAGGTTGAAGAAAGGTTATGAATAATTCTAACATTATGTTAAAATAACATATTTGATAAAAAATTATAATAAAATTATTAATATATATAATTAAAAATTAAAAAATATAGAAATTATTTATGAAACCAATGAGTCAAGTGCAGCATCCACGTCTGCCCAAAATGTCAGACACGTGAGAGTGTTCGCATCATTGGAACTTGCCAGACTTCCTAGCTTATCTTATTCTTATCCTTATTGTTTTTCCATTTCTATAATAATAATAATAATAATAAAATCATTCATTCTTGTAAATGAAATTAATTAATGATTATCAACTATACCAAAGTAATGTTTTGAAATTTTAATTTTAAAAAATTATAAAATATCATTAAATTATCTGGAAGTTTTCACTTAGGTCATTGGGTTTGTTAAATTATTCTTGTATTGTTTCTTGTTTGCGCCGCCA
Source organism: Gossypium hirsutum (assembly GCF_007990345.1). Lineage (NCBI taxonomy): Eukaryota > Viridiplantae > Streptophyta > Magnoliopsida > Malvales > Malvaceae > Gossypium > Gossypium hirsutum. The sequence goes on from NC_053427.1 coordinate 84,000,100, forward strand.
ATACTAATAAAAAACTCTCATTCCCCTACTCTTCTATAATTTAGTTTTTCATGAAAAAGCTTTAAACGTTATTAATCTGTAAACTAAAATCCAAACAACTTTCTTCTCTGATCTCCAACATTATCCATCTGATAGACTTGAATCTAAAGTATGTTTTTTAACTCATCAATGCGTATTGTTCCATCGTATCAGTTGTTGAATTGTTGCTTGGAGCTCAAGGATCGACCTTTTTAAAAAAAAAATTGATAGCCTAGCGACTTAAATGAAAACTTTCGAATAACTTAACAATTAATTTGTAACTTTTTAAAATTTAGTGATCCAAATGTAAACTTATTAATAATCCAATGACCTTAGGTCTAATTTACCATTTTTTAAGGGAAAAACAAAAAAAATGGGAAGAAATTGGTAATAAAAAATAATTTAATTTAAACAAATTTAAATTACTAAAACAACTTTATAAATGTATTGAATTTAACTCATAAATAAGTTTTTAAGTAATTTCCTTACAGAGTTGGTTTCACTTAGTTAAGTGATACTAAACTTAATAATAATAATAATAATAAATTTTGTGGAGCTGGGACTGCTACATCAAGTATTGCGTCGAAAATGGGAGATTCATATCCAGTATATCTCGAAAACTCTTAATGGTTTACAGATTATACGACTAAATGTGTTCATATAGGTAGTTATTTGATACATTTATTTAAAGTCCCACCAGCTTCGATTATAAGCTTGTTGAGAAGAGATTGTAATGGGTCTATCTCCTCTCAATTATGGTTTATCTATTGTAATCGCTTAATGTTGTCTTTTTCTACCAAAAAATGTGATTTGACTAAGTCTTAAATTGATATTCACATTGTTACCAGTGTACGAGAATATGAGTTGAAACGTGCATTTATCTTTCTATTTAAATGAGAAATTATGAATAAAAAATAATAAAATTTAATTAGTTGCTCGACAGATCATAAAAGGGATGGATGATGGCCCCATAATTATGCCTCTACAACGTATAAAATATGCATAAACTTGACCACATGCATCCACCCTTGGCTTATTATTTACTTATTTTATTTATTTTTTAATTGTTTGACTATTAAAAATGCAATGCACAATTATTTGTTGAACCAATTACAACGTAACATAAAATTAATACAAAATATAACAAATAAAGAATTAACAACAATTAGATAAAATTTATTTATTATAAATTCCCACACCGTAATTACATATGATGTATTTAGTGGCAGAGCTAATGGGTGTTGGCAAGGGCTCTACCCTTAAAATGAAAAAATTTTCATTTAAGCCTTTTATAATTTATTAAATTTTAAATTAGTAATGGTAAAATTATATTTTGATTTTTTAAAAATAATAAAAATTTGATTGAATTCTTTAAAAATTATAAAATATAGACTATAAAAATGATAAAATTGTATTTTTACTATAGTAAAAATATATAATTTTATTCTGTTCCCAAAATTTTTTAGCTCTGCCATTAGATATATTTTATTTATTTATAAAAAGTAGGAATAATAATTAACAAATTTATTATCACTCTACGATCGCGAGTCAAATAGATTATAATAAATTTTAATTAACATAAATCTAATAATTTAGGACAATAATATATAAAATATAAGTATGTCAAAAATGTATAAGATAAATAATTGTGTGAATTATTTTAAAATATATAATATTTTAAATACGATTAAAAGGAATGTACCACTAGCATGTTTCCAGAATTCTCATTGAGAAATATTAACCAACATGTATAATGATATCAGAGGCGAATGTTGAAAATTCGGGAGTTAAAATTAAATTTTTATTTTTATTATAATAAAAATATAATTTTATTATTTGAATAGCCTATATTTATATAATTTTTAAATGATTAAATTAAATTTTTTTATTATTTTTAGGGGGGACAAAGTACAATTTTATTTTTATTAATTTAAATTTTATAAAATATAAAAAACTTAAATGAAAAATTTTCTATTTTAAAAGGGACCGGGATCCTTGTCAACTCTTGATTACGCCCCTGAATAATATCGATAAAGTTAAATTAATAAATTATATATTAGCTTTAATAAAAATAAAATATAATTATTACATTAATATATTTATAAAATTCTAATGATCATGACCACCATACACGAATCATGATAATGAAAAATGATTTTTTTTGGGTTCCATAATGAACATATTGATTTAAATATGATAACTTTTTATGAAGTGATGTTTTAGTATTTTAATTATGATAATATAAAAACCTCTTCTGGTTGGTGGGATTCTAAAGAGAAAGGAATAACATGCTGTGCAATTTGGATATATAATTAATTAACAATTTTCTTTTCTCAACAAATAAATTATTGTTAGTACCTTTCTTGAGCCACCAAAAAGGGTTTTTTTATTTATTTAATAGTACAATTATATAAAGTTTAGTCAAATTCAATTATGACATTGCAATTAGGGTTGCTAAGAAACAATTTGTACAATTGAGTTGGTGCCTAACATGGTGGGTACTCTTTCAAGCACCAAACAATAAATTGGATATAAGGAAGTTATTTACACAGTTCAATTTCTTTATGTCTGCGGAACTTAATTCAGTGATAAATATCCGCTATCTTTAACACTTACAACAAGTGATCTTAATCTATCATACATCTTGTGACAATTTCCCTCACCTTTATACCTTGAAAACTAATACTCTCACTACTAAATTCACCCATTGTGATTTCAGCAAGTAAAACCACAACACAAAGGTTTTACTATCAATATGCACTCATACAATAGGGATCCATTCTATGGAGTTTATCAGGACTTGCTTACATAATAAGATCTATCACAGTCACTATAAAACTACCATATTATAAGTTGAATACAATATTATAATAATGAAAAAAATAGACAAGGATTCTTGGTAGCTAAGTCTTTAGAGATTCAATCTAATCCAACTTTTTTTATTCAAGGGATTAGGTAAGGGTAATTTTATTCAATCCAATCGCCAATATATGATTTCTCAAGTGATATAATCTTCCATAATGGCTAAATTTCATCCATATAATCAACAACCCAAATAATTGGTTCAATAAATTGTCAAACACCTTAAATATAGAAATTGTCTTCATATAAATTTGGTGGGCAAGGGAGTGGCTACTCCCTTTCGCACTGAATTGCCAATTTCATATTTTTCAACAATATCTCATTTAGGAAATTTTGTTGAATAAAACACAGTGTAGGAAGCTTGAATTATCAATCAACATTAGCTCCCCCTTAGCATATTTCCATTAACTTAGACAATAATTAAGCAATTAAGATACCTTAATATATCCTTTATAGCTTGTCAATGCTTGATAACATGATTTGCCTGATATCAACTCAATTAAATTATTTCCAAATTCGTAGAATTTTCTTCTGATTGAAATGCAGTCCAATTGAGCTTTTGCTAAGTTAGCGGAGAGACAAATCAAACATATACAATTAGGCTCGAGCAATTAAAATTATGTCCAGAAGTATCGTTCCGATAATTCACAATTTACTTAATCATGGAGTCAGTCCACAATAAGTACCATGATTGAAAATTCCTTATTGTATACTTTTTTACGAAAATAATTCATCTAAATAATTTGTCCAATGACCTCGTCATATGTGTGTTACCCTCATATGGTATCTTTAATTCCTTTGAGTTAAATCCATTCGCTCAATTCAACCTTATTTTATCTCATTGTCACTATTGTGTCCTCTTAATGATTAATATGATATCACTATCAACTAATGACTGTGATAAATTGCTCGTTTGAGAACAAGCAACCCGTGGTCACGTTCCATATTTATCAATCCACATAATGCTAATGAGAGGATATTGTTAACTCTTTAATCGAGCTATGAATTCCATTATTGCTAGTAAAATTATGCCATACACAAGTCATGTACCCAACATACCGGTTATTGGCTCAATTATCATTAGAGCATAAGCCTCCAGTTATATCAAAGCACATGAGTTACATATGCATGGTTAGTGACTAACTTAGGATTTAGGTAAGTCACAAGTGAATTAATTCACAAACAGATTCAAAATTAATTTAACTTGGGTCTAGTCCATTGTATCATTCTTCCAATGAGTATATATATGTCTCTACTTGTGGAGTCAACTGCTCCAGTAGCTAAGACTAGCCATCCCCTTAATTGGAATTGTAGACGACATAATAACATTCTATCCTTCTATGTATTTGAATCAAATACTCACTTTGATTCTTTTATGGGATTATAGACTCATTTATATTATCTACTGAAGTAAGTTATCTTTCTCACAATGTAAACGGTCTTACAGTGCCACTTATCATCAGCTTGAATTTAGACAATCAATGAGCTAATATTTGTTTGTCACAATTTCGATATGTATGCAAAACATGAAAGATAGGAACACGAAAGATATAATAGTGAACTATGAAATTAACTTTATTTATTTATCCATCGTTCAAATACATAAAAAAACAGTTACATATTTATTACAATATGGACACATTTTTTAACCATTAAAATGAGGAAAGTATCGTTTTAGTAGAATCTATCCCCATAAAGAAGAGGGGATGAAAGAAACCTCCAAAACTTGCTTTGCTACAAAAGCTTTGCTAAAAGCTTGAAAGTTTGAAACCTAAGCCACTTTAGGCTTTCGCAAGGGCAACTTGCTCCAAAGAATCCATTAAACCCTTTTGTTGTACCTCTAGAGGGTTCCCACCAAAATTGAACTAGAATTGAGTTTATATACAAACGAAATGTCATCAGAAGCAAGAAACTTTGCAAGATAGTAGGTTGGAATGGAAATGACAATCAATTTAATGAGAACCTAGTAGAAAAGAGTTTCCCTTCCAACATTAGAGCTTTGAATGAAATTTTGCAAGAATGAAGGTAAGGGCTTCTTTTTTACATCTACCCCATAATGACGGCAAACCCTAATGCCTGTAATTTTATCCATATATCGAATAACTAGAAGATTAAAAATAGAAGCTTGAATGTTTCTATTTGTATTTGAAAAGAAAAAAGAGAGTGGATTTAGTAAAATTCAACTTGAAATAAATTAAACGCTATCAAAATATTTATGCAATTACTAGTATTAGCTTTGGCAAATATTAGACAATCATCAGTGAAAAGGAAGTGACTCAAGATTGGGCATCTTTTACAAATATGGAACCCTTCAATGGCCCTAATGCAAGAGAAAAAGTTCGTCATCAAAATGAAAAGATAGGCGAGCGAGAATCATCCTGCCAAAGGCCCCTTTTCAGCTTGAAAGATTAGCCCCGTTACCCATTAACAGTAATTGAGCATGAGTAAAAAAACACATTTTACAGCTCTTTGGACCTACTAGTGACTAAAAGACATCTTTAAAAGAAGCTTTTCTAGGAAAGCCTATTCCACCTAGTTATAGACTTGGTCCTATATAATCGCCGAAATCACATTTATTCCATGTTTCCATCTCTTAATCTCATGTAAGGCTTAATGCACAATCAGGATGTTGTCTTGAATTTGTCTCCTGATGTTAGGGAGAAAATTAAATCTGGCATTCTAGACTTTAAAGTTTAGATGTTTTGATTGTTGCAGCCAAAGAACTTTTCCATCCACAACACCCGACAACAACAAATACTAATTGAGCTAGAAAGACAATGCCTTGAGTTGAGAAACCATGACCGATGAAATGACTTATTAGAACAAGTTACAAAGACTAATAGGACAAATTTGGTTAACTTCCTCTGGTTGGATTTACTTTGGAATGGGGCCAGTATTTGTGTAAAGAAACCTTTCATTATCTCCATAACTTCACATTTGATAGTATTCCAAAATAGTGGTAGAAGGTCCCCAGGTATCCATCATGTTGTGAGACTTCCTGTTGTAGCATTTATGTGACTGAGGATGTCCTAGACATTGGAAGGGAGCCCCCCTCAAAGTCTTTCTTAAAGTGGTTTTCAATGAACCTTACTTGATGGTTCTCATCCATCAAATTACCATTCTCGTCTTTTAGTTTCCAGATAAGATTTCTCATGTAGTTATGATCCCCATACTTGAGCCAGTTGTTACGAGATCTTCGGAGCCAATGTCTTTCTTTTCTTTACCCGACCTTCATCAACTTTTGTCTTTAAGCTCCTAGTTTCCTAATCTGAGGAAGAAGTAAGAGAAGTACATACTCTGAAGGAAAGCAATTCGCTTGGTAATAACCTTTAGGATGTCCACGGCAAGCGTTCTCAACAACACCCCCAACATTTATCATCTAAGAGACATTTTAGATTCAAAATTGAAATCCCTTTTGAATCTTCAGAAAGATAGAGAATAATAGGACTATGGTGCGATGCATTACCTTCTTCTAATACCCGAATGGTCGAATGGAACATCTCATTACAGTGGAAAATATTTGTGTTTTTCAATCACAACATCTTCATCCCATCTTTGTTTCGATCAAGTGAACTTTCCCCATTAATGGGCATTTCTAACAAATTGTAGTCACTCAAGAAGCTATTAAAAGCCCCCTATTTCTCAACTTGGAAACGAATGACATCGCAATCCCTTAATACACACCATAACTCATTGTCCTTCTTCAGAAATGATACTAATGTTTATGAAGTATTTTGGGAGCATAAGAAGGTAATATCCCCCTATTTCAAGAAGCAAGAACAAATGGAAGGGGTCATACCTTATAAGCCCAAAGGTGATCAAGCAAAGACACAACCAAAATAAAACCACAATCTTAACCTAATAAGCAACTAAAGAGGGAACAAAACCACTTTTTCAAGGATACACACCGAACTAGAAGATCAAACGACAATCACAAAAAATGAAGCTTAATTTTAGTGAAATTTTTCAAAATTTTGTTTAGGGTAAACTATAAAAATAGTCACTTTTATTTATCCTAAATTATATTTTAATCACTTATATTATTGTTTTGTTACGAAGTGGTCACTCTACTGTTAAACTCCGTTACCTTCCTAACGGCAGTTCTATGTGGCAATTCAAATGAGTTTTAAATGCCAACTTGGATGTACTAAACTTATTTTCACCCCAGCAACTGGGCATCCAAGTTGACATTTAAAATCCATTTGGACTGCCACATAGAATTGTCGTTAGGAAGGTAATAGAGTTTAACGGTAGAGTGACCACTTTGTAATAAAACGATAACATAAATGACTAAAACGTAACATTTCAAATATAAATGACTAAAATGTAATCTAAAACAAACAAAAGTGACTATTTTTATAGTTTACCCTTTTTTTTATTCACCTCGTTTGGGCTTATTAATTATTTTTTGCACTATAATAAAAAAAATAAAGAAAATGCAAAGTTGGAGCCAAGGAATCTTTGGAATTACATCCATCATGATTTCAGGCCAAGAAGTTTTAAAGAAGTAAATTGTTTGATTAAAAAAGGAAAAGGTTGCATAGATGACAAATTAAAGATTGTTCATTAGCAATAATAACCAATTAAAAATGAAAGACACATCCATGGTCATTTTCCTTTCTTTTTGTTTGTTTTTTTAATGTAATTGCCTTATTAATTAATTTATTATTCTTAGCTAAATCCCCAAATTTAATTAGTAAAAAGTTAGTGGCCAGTTTTTGAAATATATTTGTAGTTTTAAAAAAAAATTTATTTGGAAGTTTGGTGACAGTAGTTTTCAAAAGAATAATAATTATATAATAATATCATTATTTAATAATATTAAATATATGTCTTGTGTTAAAAGAAAACTTTTCTTCTTTTTTTTCTAAGTCATTTGCTTCTTATCTTTTGTTTTGCTCAGCAGCGATGTCAGCTTTTGGACTAGTTACCGCTCGCATTTTTCCTCTCCCATCAACCCTTTATTTTTTTATTCTTCTCATTCACTACACATGTCTTCTCTATTTTCAGTTTGCAGATTTATTTTGTGGGTATATTTGTTATCTTCACAAGTTATGATGGACAGATGACGATGTCTGTCGTTTGCTAAAACTCCACCAGCCACCAATAATTTTTCTTGTATAGTCGGTGACTTTTCGTCAACTTCTTAATCTGTTTTTGATTTGAGAGTATTTTAGAATAATAAATGATTTCACATGTCGATTTAGACCCGTGTTCTCTTAAGTTTTATATTTTTTTTGTTTTTCTATTGCTTAATAAGTTTTCAATTTTAGAAGTTTTTGTCTGCTCTTGTAGCACGTTTTTTAGTCTTGTTTATGCATGTAATAGTAGTTTTACAAGTGATTTTAGGGATGATTTTATTGTCATCCTCTCTAGTTTAGTGAATGTTTGATTCTTTTGTCGATTTTTGCCTGCCGCTTTGGACCATCCGGGCTGATTTTCTTATCGTATTAGGTGATTGCAATCACTCCAGATATGTCGTGCTTGAGTTGTGATTAGACCTGCTCATGGGTCGGGTTACCCGGCCAGGCCCGAAGGCCCACCCGAAATGTGGGAGGGTTTGGGCAAAAATATAGGCCCAAAAAATGGGCTTGGACAAAAAAATAAGGCCCGCTTTAAAAATGGGTCGAGCCTCGGGTAAGGTATTTTTGGCCCGAGCCCGGCCCGGCCCGAATTCACTAAATGACAAAAAAAATCTACTATTTTTTTTAATATTATTTTCTTGTTGTTTTCTCCCTATTTTGCTACCATATTACTATTAGTTGCTACTATTTTATTGTTATTGTTTGGATATTGTATAAAAATTATTTTATTATTAATTTTGCTAATATTTTAAAGGCATTTGTTAATTTTGTTATTATTTTGGAGGTATTTACTTGTTAAGTTGCATCTATCTTAGTACTATTTAAGTCTACATATTTTTTAAAATTTATTTTCAATTTGTTAGGAAAATATTTATTTTGATTTTTTTAGTATTTTTGATGTATTATATATATTTAAAAATTATATAAAAATAAATACGGGAGGGTCGGGCCGGACCCAAATTTTAGTATTTTTATTTGGGTCTGGCTTAGGCAAAAATTTAAGCCCATTTTTGGGCCCAGGAGGCCCGGCCCATGAGCACCTCTACTTGTGAAAAATCCAATTATCAACGTGTCATAATGTTCTATTCATGCTAAGACTAAAGCCTTTGTTATATTGATGAAGTTTGTCCTTCACCATCTATGACGAGTGGTTGCTATTTTTTTCTCTAAATTATATAGTTTCATTCATTGAATGAGTTAATTTACCTTTCAAAAAAATTTAGATATATATCTATATCATCTTGACTTTAACCGAGCAATGGTTAAAGTTCTTATTAGAGACCTGTTTGACACAAATTTATAACTAATTAAATAGTATCACGAATTAACCAAATTTCAAAAGCTAAAAACTAATTTTCTTATAAAGTAACAAATATTATTATAAAGATATTTTTATTTTATATTATTTTTTAATTTAATTTAATTTTTAAATCAATTATTTATAAATAATATTTTCACATAAATGTTGAATAATCAGATTTAAATAAAATATTATTTTTTTCTTGAAGTAATTATAGTAAAAACATTAATCTTTGATTGAATAGGTTTGGCCATTTTTGTGAAATCATTGGTTCGTTTTTCACGAGCTGCAATTTAAAATCTGCAACATATTATATTCCTTTTACTCTGCTTACATGTTTCAATTATTTCAAAAATAAAATTAAAGAAATCTTATAAATAATTTCTCAAATTTACTTTACTGCATAATCATTTTTCTTCAAAATGGACCCAATATGAATAAATTGGTCCATATTGGCATATATTGTAATTGGACTTGGATCAAGTATACAGTTTTAAAACTTTCTAGTCTGACTCGAAAATTAGTAAATATTCTCATAATTAATTTTAAATAAAAATATTTTTATTATTTTGAAGTCAAATTTGGGCTGGACTAGGTCGGTATGTGATGGAAAGTCACAAACATAACATAAAAAGGATATATGAATATCTCGAAATTCACGTCTTTGCCTGGGGCGACCCTCCATTGATCTTGGCTTGCTTTTTTTGTCCTTGGCTACTGCTTGGTTAACTACTGCGAATTATTTAATGGTAGAAAGAAATCCTTCTTCCTTCCCGCATCGCATCCTAGAGGGGCCACTCGGACGAATAAAGTAGGGAATGCCAGAATGGGATAGAGTTCTTCTGAGGCATCAACCATAGATTGCGGAACTTTCAAGATGCTTCCTTGCGAAAGCCAACGGAGCCTGTAACTCAACCTTCTCATCCATGGGAGGATTCCATATTCGATGATAAATGTCAATCGAGGGCAACCTCATTTCCAGAGATGGAATCAGGCTGCACAGAAGGGGGGAAGCCCACCTACTGAGCAAGATCATTAATGAATAAGGAAGCACTTAACTTAGGGCAGCCAGTCTCACTTTTCGCAGCATAGCGCCTTGCTATATGCTTTCATCCTTGTAACTTACCCAAGTGAGGAAAGCCTCATTGGGTATCGCGAGTAGGGATGGTGGCGAAGATATTGTGTGTCAGCGAAGTATTTTTGGGGTTGAAAGCATGGGTTGGAAGCATGAGTGATGAGTTCCCAATTTCATTTAGGTAAAATTTTTATAAGCTCTTATTTCAAATCAAGTTATGTTTAAATAAATCTAAAGTGTATTAATATAATGTATAAATTGAATTTAAAACTAGCTGGCTCGACTCATGATATACCTCTCTATATATATTTGAACATGAGATTAGATTGAGCAGATGACCCGTTCCTATCAATTACAATTTGTGTTAATGCATTTTTGCCCCCAAAGTTGCACTCAAATATTATGTTCATATCTAAAGAATTTTTTTTATCAATTTGGTACTTGAAGTTTCCAATCTTATTTTTATTATCTTTTCGTCGAGTGCACGACCCATCATCTTTTTTAACACCTTTTAACAGCTGAGGTAAAGTGAAAATTAAGTGCAATTTTGGGGGGCAAATAGTACATCAACCCTTAAAATTTTGTTGAAAAAGATCATAATACTTCTAAAAGATATGAATAAGGATAGTAATAATATAGCAGAGAAGATTATAATATGTAGAATCTATGAAGAGAAAAAGAAAAAGTTAAATTAACAATTCTATCATTTTACACAATTCTAGGATAATACATTTGCTTTAATAGTAAGAAGAAAATAACAAAATACAAAGTAAATTACAAGGAGATGATGATGATGATGATGTGTATCTCCTTAGCTTTCGATACACTTATAAACTATGGGGGATTTTCAACTTCTACACTAATTTTTCTTTCAGGCTTTTGACAAAGCCTTTTCATCATACTATATATTTATATATATTATTAAGTGTTTGTCTAAGAAGAAGTTTTGGAAACATCCTTACTCAACCTATTGTACTTCATATGGCTCTTAACTAGTTGCCCAGCTGCCAGTGCTGACATGAGTGACAGCTCCCCTGCAAGGACTGCACCAGCTACTATGGTTGCAAGCCGTCTTGAGTTTGCACCTGGTGACTCTTGGCTAGCACCTTTCACCCCTAGCAGGTTCAAACATGCTGACTGAGATGCAAGTTGAGTTCCACCACCAACCGTGCCAACCTAATAGATAAATCACACAGCAAAACAAAGATAATTCAGCATTTACATGAATACCACCAGACTTGTCAATCATGTCAATCGTGTCAATTCGGTTTGAGGGGCCATTACGGGTTTTGGTCATTCAGGTTCAAGTCATTTCAATTTTGTATTTTTTTTTTCTTCAAGTTGTTTCAAGATTATTAACAAATAACTAGTTTTACTTCGATATGTAATTTGATAATCGGACATTAACACTGTCAATTACCTCGATGGAAGGCATCGTAACAGAGATGTGAAGGTCATTGCCCTCGTTGACAGCTTCCATCATCGTGATGCAATGAGAGCTCTCGATGTTTTGAGCCGGATCTTGACCAGTGGCAATGTAAACTGCAGAGACAATGTTACTAGCATGGGCATTGAATCCACCCAAAGCTCCGGCCATGGCGGATCCTGTAAGGTTCTTAAGCATGTTAAGCTCCACAAGGGATTCCACACTAGTCTTCAAGACTTTCCTCACCACATCACCCTTAATGATGGCCTCGCAGACAACAGATTTGCCTCGTCCTTCAATCCAATTTACCGCCGCGGGCTTCTTGTCGGAACAGAAGTTTCCTATATCCATAATAGCTTAATGGTCTAGCTCAAAGGATGAAAATGAAGAACTATATATAATTATTTGTTCATGGAAATGAAACTCACCAGAGATGCCAATGACATCCATGTCAGGGAAATCAGTTTGAAGGAAATCCAAAACGTTTTGGACACCCTTTGAAACCATGTTCATCCCCATAGCATCGCCAGTACTGCAGGTGAATCTCAAATAAAGATTCTTCCCTGCAATGACACATTTAATACCTTGAAGCCTAGCAAATCTACTTGATCTGAAACAAAAAACCAGCACCCACATTAGCTCGAACTTAAATGCATCAACCAAGAAATGAAAAATATATAAAACAAACCTGTTAAAAACAACAGCCAAGGTCTCAAAATTTTCAGGATCCTCCAAATAAAACTTTAAATCAGCTGCCCTTTTGGCGGTGCCGAACCTTACAACAGGAGCTCTAGTCATCCCATCTTTCAATAGAACACTAGAAGCACCACCAGACAAATGAATAGCCTTACATCCCCTATTAGTGCTAGCCACCAAGCAACCCTCCGTGGTTGCCATAGGAACCGAGTACTCTTTTCCATTAAGCAACAACGGCCAAGCAATTCCCACGGGAATCTGTACGTACCCAATCGGCATCTCACAACATTGTCCTAAAATTGACTCATAATCGAATCCATCCAAGGGTAATCCCGATAACGACTTCCCGGTTATTCTCCCTAATGCCTCACGCCTGATGGAAGCCGCTCTCTTGCAATCACCTAATTTGGATTCCAAAGAATATGAAGGAGTTGTTCCCGCCACAATGGCTTTAATTATTTCTTCATCTTCCTCGGTTGTTAATTTCACAAGCTTTTCATCGACCACTTTCTGGGCAGATATAATTGGTGCCGAGGTTACCGAACAATCAAGAGCTTGGCCACAAGGGATTTTACGAGCATCTTCTTTACGAAGCAAAGCTTCATTTTCCTCTTCGTCCTCGGAATTCCAAAGGTCAGTCGACGGTCGGAGGATCAAAGACTGAACAAAATCAATCCCGAAGAACCCCAAAAGATAAACAAACGAGGCGATAAAAGCGAAAATCGCGACGATCTCTGAAAGGTTGACGAGGTGAAGGGGCGTGGAAGTACGGATCTTTTCACGCCAACGGGAAAGAAGAAAATAAACCACAGAGAAAAACAGCGAGAAGAACACAGCATTCGTTAGATGTAAAGAGAGAGGCAATGCTTCGGAGGAGGAGGCTTTGCCGGAAACTTCCTCAAAAGAAACCGTTTTCGTTGTTTTCGGAGCTTGAACGGGTTTAGCCGACGATCTCCAGCGGGCCTCCATTTTCGGTGGTGGTAGCGGCGGAGGGTACAGAACCCGGCGGCGAATAACGGAAAATAAAAGAGGAATGAAACGATGGAGCCGGAGATGGTTCAGTTTGATTCCGAAAATGGTTTTTTTCCCGGGAAATTTGGATGAAGAAGCGGGAGTTGAAGGAAGTGAGTATATATAATGTTGTGGGGGGACACGTTTCGAGCAGTAAAAGGCTGTACAGTGAGAGCGCGTGAAAATTTGGCACTTTGTTTGTTAGTCGGCGACTTAAATGAGAGAAGAAGACTCAAAAGTCTGTTGGATTATTATTTAAAAAATGGTACCAAAATTAATTTGTGTTTTATTTATGTTTTTAGAAAGTTTGATAAAAATACGAGATTGAAAAATTAGTTTAGATAAATTTTTTTTATATGGGTCGTACATTGGATAAAATTTAGTGACTCGAGCATGGCTCGTCCAGCTCAAATATATTATGTTATAAAAATATATTATATTAATTATATATATTAAATAATAATTATATATATATTCATATTAAACCACACTCCAATAAAAATTAAATCTATTACCTAATACTTAAAAGAAAATTTACCCAACTAAATAACCCAACCAAAAATATTAAATTTTAAAAATTATATATATTTTTTGAATAATCTCATTATAAGTTCTGATTATATCTGCTCTTTTTGACATTATGCCTAGAACTATTCATAGCCCCTCCTAACCCATAAATAGGAGGATAACGTATTTCAACGCATTCGAACCCACGTCCTCCTGCATTGGCAACAATACTCATGCTAATTGAGTTAAGACTCAATCGACTTTAAAAATTATATTTAAGATAATAAAATATTTATCATATTTATTTGTGTTTTTTAATATAAATATTTTTTAATGTATTTGTTAGAAAACTTTTATTTTAGCATTTTTTAGTGCATTTAGTGTATTATGTTAAAAAAATTATTTTTAAATAAAACTAATCTAAAAAATCAAATATGGTCGAGAGCCTTGGGTTAGGCCCAGACTTGAAAATTTGATCTAGATATTCTTGTATTAACCTAGCCCAGCCATAAGCACCTCTAAGTTAATTTCAACTAAAAAATAATTATATAAATGCATTCTATTGCGAAAAGACAATGTAAGATAAAAGTGTTATGAATATTTTATTATGTGGATGTCCATTAAGATCTAGATAAGTTTTGATATACTTTAAATTCCAGTAGTCATTAAAAGTAGAGTTATATTTCATTTATACTTCTTATGTCTATAAATATAGACTTTGGAGAAGTATTATAAAGATGATTCCGATCGATCAATAAAATACGCTCTCTCTTTGCTCTCTCATTCTCTTTGTTCTTTATTCTCTGTCTTTTATTTTATAACACATTATCAGCACAATTATCTTTTAATCGTTTTTCTCCATAAGTCACAAAAATATCCTAAAATTTGCTATTGTCGGTTGCCTCTTATATAATCATCATATTATTTCACTTAATGAATGTAAGATTAAGATTGAAATGGATGATTGTATGATATGAATGATAATTATATTCTAAATGATATGATAAAATGTAGTAAGTTAGTTTGAGTTGCTTAGGCAATGTAATGTGATATCTCATATTCAGATCTGATGACCAGGTCAGGTGTGAGGTGTTATATTAAATTTAATGATTATATAAAATATACAATGATGTAATATACATCTTGATGTCTGATTGTTGGGTGTTCTTTGATACCCAAAAAAGAAAGTTGATTCTTCCTTTTTCTTTCTTCAAATTTTTTTAAAGAAGTTTGAGGATCAAATTGATAGAATTTGTAATTGTGAAGAGTTAAATTTATTAAACTCTTTAGAATTAGGATCAAATTGATAGAATACATAAGCATTGAAGACTAAATATGTTATTATACCAGTTAGAAAAATGCTATATCATTAAAGTGAAAATTGAATTTTTTTTGTTATCAATGATAGGAATAAATACCTTAAGTTCAAATGTTTTAAAGTTAGGTGACCCAAACAAGAACATAAACATAGTTAGGTGACCCAAACAAGAACATAAACATAGTTAGATGACCATTTATATAGTTTACTTTTTACGTGCGGACTCGCCTATCGAACAAAATGAGTTATACAAGGGCACATGAACAAGATTTGGATAATTTTGTATTATATTTTATAATTTTTTATTTTTTTTAGTTTGTTAGAATCTTTTATTAATTATTGATAACTATTATAATTTTTGATAATTTTATAATATTTTACAACTTTTTTTAAAAAATTATAATATTCTAAACTACATGTAGAATGAACAAGATAAAAAGGTGTTCGGATTCAAATAAACTTGGATGTTATTTGTTCTAGTTCATTCCAAATTTGCATTTTTAGTGTTTTTTTTATTTTAAATTTTTATGATTTTAGATTTTTTTTAATATATGGTATGTGACATGATGTCATGTGTTAGCTTTTCATTAATTTTATTAGTTGCGTAAGCATCTATTAATAGTTAAATCGGTCATGTAAAATTTTTGTTTATGTTACATACAATATTTCTATTAAAATAATATATATATATAATTTTTGTTTTATATGAAGCGAATTTATACCACGCTATCATAATGTAAAAGTAAAATTAATTATTACATTCAGAATATAATTTATAAAACTTCAAAATTATTTGAAGTTGTTTAAGTTTGCCTGACCTGACCCAATCAAAAGTCAAAAAGATCAAAATCCTTAAGAGCCTAAATTCGAAAAAAATTTGAATCTATAAAAGTCTTAATCCAAAAAAATTTAAGCCTAAAAAATTCCGAACTAAAAAAAATTCAGACTTAATAATATCCAAAAAGGCCTCCTATTTGCGTATTCTATTTGAAATTAGAACATTAGAAATAGGATACCTTTGTGAATTAAATGTCTATGCATATGAAATACATGAGTTTGGCCTTACTTGTTCTTTTTGGCACAATTTGGCCAAAAGACTTCACTTTGACCACAACTTGGAGTTAAAACTTTGACTTTACTTTTAAATTGTATAATAGAGTTAATATTGTTATTTATTGGAATATCCAAAATTAGTAAAGAGGTGTAAAATTGAATAATAGAGTTAAAATTTATTCTCTGTTATTTAGAAAGTAAAAAAAATTTTAAAATTATCGAATTATTTAATTAATAAATGTTACTTTTTATTGGAAAAATGTAAATTTTAAATTAATTATATGTTAAGATAAAAATAAATATGATTTTGTTGAAGGATTCGGTTTCTTCGGGGGAAGTTTTTAAAGTGTCTATGTTTTGTCCCCAACTTTCGTAGAGAGCTATGTACGATTCACGAAAAGGGTGTCTTGGTTGGTGATACTTGCAAGGCTCGGGATGTTAGGATCTAATGTCCTAAAGTATATTATATTTGTCAATTTATAATTGCAATATTCAAATAAATTGGTTTAAAGAAAATTTCATTATACATTAATATTATTTATATATGTCCTCAACGATTTTTGCATGCAAAACAAAATGTAAAAAAAAAATAGTTCATTGATTATTTAATTTAATGTTTAATAAAATATTAAGTCGCAAGATGTATTTAGATCACAATGCGAAAAGGTAACTTATATTAGTAGATAATCTAAACTGTTTGTAGTCTAATTTAAATTGAGTAAATCAATTGAAAGACTATTATACTGTTTATCAAGTATAATTGGGGAGATGTTTTGGCTTGAGCATTGGAGTAAATGACTCCTATAATATAGATAATAAATGTCATTGTCTGGAGTAACAATACATTGGACAGAACCCAAGTTGAATTTATCCTAGATCTGTTTATGGATTTATTCTCTCCTGATCTCCATAGTGTAACATACTTTAATCCTAAATGGATGATGGACTATGTATACGTAACTCGTATAATTTGATGTAAATGAAAGCTTGAGCTCAAATAGATAAAGAGCCAAAAGCTAATGCATTAGATACATAACTTCTTTATAATGTAGCATCATTTCACAACAATAGAATTCATAGTTCAATGAAGGTAAATAATATCCACTCATTGGCATTACATGATTGATGAAAAAGTAACGTGACCACAACTTATTTGTTGTAATTATATTTTAAAACCCTTGTTAGTTTTAAAATTTTAAGAATCAATGCTAAATTGATAGAATTTGTAAAGTTGAGGGCTAAATTTGTTGATTTCTTTTTAGAATTAAGACCAATTTATAGAGTCTATAAACAGTCGAGAGCTAAATTTGTTATTATACTAATAAAAAAGGTCATGCCAACATTCTGTTAGTAATTTAACGAATGAGTTACAAAAATATTAAATTTCGATAACACTAATGATTAAAATAAAAAAAATTAAACATAGGTGACCAAAATAGAACACGTTAATAATTAGGTGACTATTTATACAATTTAGCCTAAAAATTTAGATATACTTTTTAGGAAACTAAAGCCCTGCCTTTAGAAGGTCTCTAGTTATAGCCCTAATATAAGAAATTCAAAGTAAAAAAACATTGGTAATGCCCTTAATTAATCATTGTGCCTAACATTGACTTTAATAATAATATTTATCAGGGACTGATTTTGCAATGTCAAAATTTATTCAGTAATTAAAGACTGACAATATATTATGCCCAACTAAACATTTAAAATTTTTTTATAGAAAAAATATTGTATTAATAATCATATTAATAATATAGATACAAATAATTAGGCTAATATAATTTCTAAAAATTAATTTATTAAGCTCCTATTTGAGCTTAATATTTTGATTTATTAAATGAGGCCACTTATTTATTGAATCAATAAACTTGCTCGGATAGATGTTCATGAAATTCTTGCTTGTTTCACCCTTTTAATAAAAGATTGTACATTTTTTTTAATTTTGGTTAAAATATTTCTATTTTTTATATTTTTCGTAAATTTAGAATTTAATATTTTTATTTTTATTTTTAATAATTTAGTCCATCTACTTTTTAGATATTAAATTTCAGGTTCAACTGTTAATATCGTTAAAATTATTTTATTAAATTCAGGTTTATTAAAATGCTATTTTTTTTTAGTAATGTAACTACCAAGTAAGCTTTATTATTTATTATTATTTCAAAATGTTATGCTAATAAATTTAATGGTCACCTAATTATTAGCGCGTGATTGTTTCTAAATAAATTTTACAAGCAAACTTCTTCATGTTTTTTTTCTCTTAAATTATTTTTTATAAAATTATTAATTTTATAAATAAACCTCATGTTAGAAAATGAGAAATATATATATTCATTTATTTATAAATATTTTTACAAATTTGCATGTATTTTTATCAAGATATGTTTTAAAATTTTAATAATCAAGACTAAATTGATAGAATGTATAAAGTTGAGGGTTAAATTTGTTGATCTTTTTTAAAATTAGGACCAATTGATAGAATCTGTAAACATTCGAAAGCTAAATTTGTTATTATACTAATAAATAGAGGAGTGACCAAAATATTAAATTTCAAAAACACTAGTGACTAAAATCAAAAAAAAAGTTTTAACATGAGTGACCAAACCAGAAAAACACTAATAGTTGGGTAATTATTTTTATATTTTACTCTAAAATTTTAAAAATATTAACAATTAAACCCCTAATTTTGAAATCTAAAAAAATAGAATTAAATTTTTTTAAAAATAAAAGTATAAAATTTAACCATTTAATTTAAAGCACAGCCTTGAGAAGGTGTATAGGTATAGCCATTAAATAAGAAATTCAAAGTAATAATTTTAAACAATTAAACCCCTAATTTTGAAATCTAAAAATAGAATTAAATATTTAACCATTTAAGTTTTAGGTATAGCAATTAAATAAGAAATTCAAAGTAATAGAGAAAAATTGGTAATGCCCTTTGCGATACGCTACGCATGCTGCATGCATTTGCACGCAAATAAACCAAGTCAACAATTCCATTTATTCTTTTTTTTTCCCCCTTTTTTACAAATAAATTAGGAAATTGAAATTTTGAAATTTTTTTCCTCTAAAAAAATTTATAAAAAAATCAAAATGTTTATAATTTTTTTTTCCTAAAATTTTATAAATATATATAATTTTAAATTTAAATTTAATAAAGAATATAAAAAATATAAATATTCTTAATTATAATTTTAAAAAAACCCAAAATGATAAATTTGATGCCTTAAACACAGAGGCAAAGCCAGAAAATTTTTTTAGGGGGTGAAATAAAATTTTATTTTTAATAGTCTATATCTTTATAATTTTTAAAGGATTAAATCAAATTTTTATAATTTTAGGAGGGCAAAGTATAATTTTACGTTTACTAATTTAAATTTTTAAAAATTTCTAAAGGGCCTCTACCAGCCCCCTAGATTCACCTTTGCTTAAAGAAGTAAATTATCAAGTCAAGTTGATCATACTAATTATCTTGTTTTAAAAAAGCTTTCAAATATATATGGTATTTATATTCTTTAACTTGGAATTTATTGTCGACAAGATTTCAATATGACTGGTTTATTCTTCTTCTTCTTCTTTTTTTTAATTTAACTCAAACAAATTTATTTGACTCAACTTGTGTAACACCCCTAACCCATATCCGTCCCTGGAATAGGGCTACAGAGCATTACTGAGGTTTACGGATCAAACAGACAGAAATTTCAAACGTTTCATAACATATCAATAGTCATAATAAAACCAATCAAAATCATATATACTGTCCCTTATACGAGCCCTCAAGGCCCTAAAACGTTTCAAGCCGTGTAACTCTCTGACTTGGTCACACGGCCAAGTCACATGCCCATGTGTTAGGCCGTCTACCCTTCGAAATAACCTCACACTCGTGTGCTAGGCCGTGTGCTAGGCCGTGTAACAACCTGACTTGTAACCCTTTAAAAACTACAGGGGACACACGGTAGTGTCACCTGACCGTGTGTCACACACGGCTGAGACACACGCCCGTGTCTTAGGCCGTGTGGACAAGAAAATGACCACTTCCAAGACATTTCTTTCACCCTTTCAAGCATAAACCTACAAGAAATTTGTACATGTATACAAGGCCTTAAAACATACTCAAATTATGCAAAGAATGACTAATCTCAATACCAAATGTTCATACAACCAATATGCCAAAAGGCACCTCAATCATCAAGCATCAACTTACATATATAAATATATATACACGTGAGCACATTTGTTCAAACCTTAACCATCAATATTTAATTAATCTCAATATTATTTCCATGCTATATCAAAAATAATCTCACTACATTTGGCTACATTTACACCATTTACTAGCTGACTTGTTTCCATACCAATACATAACACAATTGATACATACCAACCTTATTATATTAGGCATACCATATTTCAATCATGGACATCTATTCAAGACTTTTCCAAAACATATCATGTCATGGCCATATTGAGATTGATACAACATATACTAAATTTGGTTATTTCTAAACATGCATCAAGTTGACCATATTAATCTACTCAAAAATTCATATTGATGTTAAATTCTAATTGTATGAACTTACCTGGCTAAATTACAGAAATGTCAAAGTACAATGGCATTTTGGTAATTTTCTATTCTCCTCGATTTTCCATTCGGCCTTGATCTAAATTAATAATTTCATTCATTTATTAATTCATACAATAAAACAATTTATTTTATGAAATTTAGTATTTTTATAATTTTATAAAATTACCCCTAATATTTTAATTTTATTCAATTTAGTCCCTGAGATTAAAACATGAAAATTAACTATTTTTAATGCAAACCCATGCTAGCAGAATATTCATGGCATTCATTCCAGGCCATTTTTTCAATAATTTCACAACAAACCCTTGTATTTTTACTATTTCAACAATTTAGTCCTTAATCGGAAAATTCATCAAAATTACTTAACAAAATACTTTTAAATATCAACCAACATCTCAAATTCATCATTTAATAACTAAAATCATATAGATTCATCAATGGCAACATTTACAATCTTTAATAGTTTCAAAATCGAAGGTACGGACTAATTAGACCTAGTTGCAACGATGTCAAAAATTAAAAAATTATTGAAAACGGGCCTAAATTGAACTTACATGTACCATAAAAAAAATGGCCGAAACTTGAAGCTTCCATGGTTTATTTTTTTCTTTTTAATTCGTGAAGAAGAAGACACCAAAAATGAATATAAAACATTTTGATTTGTTGATTTGATTTTAATTATCAAATTACTATTTTGCCCTTAGTTAAATAAATAAATAAAACACCAAAGTCGTGTCCATATTTGTCCATTACATAAATATATGGCATAATTACCATCAAATGAAGGTTTAATTTCACAATTGGTCGTTCAATTTAATTAAATTCTAACTAAATAAATTTATTTACAATTTAATCCCAAACTAATTAGGACTAAAATAATAATTAATTCAAAATCTAGTGGATTCAATCATAACACCACCGCTTGGAAACTTTGACCATGGTTTAATTACCATTTAAGTCCATTTTCCTTTATTCAATTAACCATTTAATCACTCAAATTAAATAGTGATTGTTGACACCATTTTTTTGATGAAAAACGGGTCGACTTGGGTTTTGGAAAATGAAAACAAAAATGGGAGTCGCCACCAATCCTTTTTTATGAGGTGTGATTGGATTACCTCGAAAAATGGTTGTTTTTAATAAACGGTTTGATTTTATTAAAACAACGGTTTTGGTCCACGAAATTTAGAAAACGGGTTCGGGAGTCGGTTACGCATGAGGAAGGATTAGCACCCTCGATACGCCCAAAATTGGTACCTAGTTGATTACTTAATGTCTTAATGTCGAAAATTGAGAATTTAAAAGAATTTTAAAAATACAATCCTTTTATTAAAATGTTAAAAATTTTCAAGAAAATGAGGATATTTTTAAAATTCTTTTAAATTCTCAATTTTCGACATTAAGACATTAAGTAATCAACTAGGTACCAATTTTGGGCTTATCGAGGGTGCTAATCCTTCCTCGTGCGTAACCGACTCCCGAACCCGTTTTCTAAATTTCGTGGACCAAAACCGTTGTTTTAATAAAATCAAACCGTTTATTAAAAACAACCATTTTTCGAGGTAATCCAATCACACCTCATAAAAAAGGATTGGTGGCGACTCCCATTTTTGTTTTCATTTTCCAAAACCCAAGTCGACCCGTTTTTCATCAAAAAAATGGTGTCAACAGCTTGGCGACTCCACTGGGGACACCGATAAGAGGGTCAAGCCACGTGGTGATTACTTTTTGTCTTTTGTCAAAAATTGAAAATTCGGTTTAAAAGTACGATCCTTTCATCGCATTTTATCTGTCTTTATCATAATCATCATCATTGGGGTTTATAATTGCTCTGTTTGTTTAAATTTTGGTATCTTTCCGCATTGCATTGCATGACCGTTGGTCACACCTTTTTAAGTGGGAGTGAGAAGCTACGCCTTCGTGAGGTTTTCACCTCCGCATGGGATAGTGAATCGCTTTCGGGATATATCCGTACCTATGTCTTCGTGAGATTTTCATCTCCGCATGGCCATAGGGAAATGTATCCTCCTGAATCGAACTCGGTCCGTATGAGCCTATAATGGGTGAGGATCGAGGAATCTGCTGGTTCAGGTACCCTACTTTAGAACCAAACCACATGTAATGAGCCATAGGAACTGACCTAGGTAGAGCTACTCCAATTTTTAGTGCTTACCTAAATGAATGTTGTATTTATTGTCGCTTATTTTAAATCTTATTCTGTGTTTAATGCTAATTTACTTTGTTTGTGATTGCATGGCATCTTCATTCTAAAAGAGGTGTCGATTTACATTCAGTTTCTTGGTAGAAAGCTTATCATGGAAAAGGGGTTTGTTGATAAAGTAGAGGATAATGCGGCTGTGCGAATATGGGCTGAAACGACACAACGAGAGAAAGGCGATAGTCTTACCGAAGGGTACGTGTCAGAATTGTGGGATTTTACCCGTATCAGTGTAATCCAGAATGACCTTCGAGAAATGAAAGAAGTCTAGGATCAATGGGATGTCGAGGCCAAGCAGCTGTTCTATTGTAACTATGGTGACCTACCTTATCTGCTTAGTGTCAAAGTGGACAAGTATTTATTCCGAGCCCTTGCTCAGTTTTGGAATCCTACCTACAGTTGTTTCACTTTTGGGAAAGTAGATTTGACGCCTACTGTGGAGGAGTATACGACCTTGCTTCGGTGCCCAAAGATTCAAGTCGACAAGGCTTATTCCAGAGCTGCTTGTGTCCCTCCGTTGTTAAAGAAATTAATGAACATCACTGGGATGAGCGAGCAGTGGGTCGCCGCCCGGATCCAACAGAAGGGCGACAGTAAATGTGTTCCTTGGAAAAGTTTGCGAGATTTGGTGCTTGTACATCCTGACTTAAAGAAAAGGGTCGATGTCTTCGCTTTAGGTATCTATGGACTAGTGGTTTTCCCCAAAGCTTTAGGACACATAGACGAGGCTGTATCTGATTTGTTTGATCGGCTTAGTAAAGGGGTTACACCGGTTCCGGCAATACTCGCTGAAACTTTTAGATCCTTGAATGCGTGTCGAAAAGCAGGGGAGGGAAGGTTTATTGGATGCGCGCAGCTCTTATTGGCATGGTTCCATAGCCACTTCTGGAAAGTCGAAAAGTTCTCTTATCGGGTATTCTCTGATAGCTACTCCCCTCTAGGAGAATTGGTGGCCACGCCAAGACGGGATGATATTTCAGAAGAAAAATGGATAGAGATACTCCAGAATCTCCAGGATGAAGATATTGAATGGAGGGCTCCTTGGTTAATTCCTGATGAGATATTGTACCGATGTGGAGATTTTGACTGGGTTCCGCTGCTCGGGATATGGGGAGCTATCGGATATGCTCCTCTACTCGTATCAAGACAGTATAGATCACGACAATTCATACCAGCAACGCAGGGGTTGGCTTATTGTGATTTTTCCTATAGGGAGGACAATTACAAGAAGAAGGTTCGAGAAATATCTAGTGCCTGGAACCAGACTCGTCGAATGAAGATCTTAGCCGTGGGTCCCACAATTACCCCCGAGTATAGTCAGTGGCGTGATCAAAGGATCAACGACAACATCCCGGCGTCAAATTCAGAAACTGCTCGATCTTTAGAGGAACACTTACAAGTTTTGCCTTCTGAGATAGAAATCATCAAACAAGAATTTGAAAAAAGGAGTTTAGAATTGGGGAAGAAGATAGAACAACTAGAGGAAGAAAAAATGCAGTTAGGACTGGATGTGGACATTCAAAGATTAGAGGCCGATAAATTGAGAAAAGGAAAGAACAAAGCAGAAGAAGATTTGGACAGCCTGAAGACAGATTACAAGAAGTTGCGCAGGTCGGTAAGAGCTGCTGGCTTGGGTAAAACGCCAGAACAATGGCGACAAGAAATTCAGGAGGAAAAGACGAAAGCTAATCAATGGGAAAAGAAATTTCAGGATACTCGAGCTCGAGAAGTCGCCTTGGAAAAGAGTCTACTAGTTTGCCAAGACGAGAAGACGGAGTTGAAGGTTCGGATAACTGAACTAGAAAGATCGCTTCACCAGTACTGTAATCGTAATGCTACGGTTGAATTAAGGGCGAGCTTAGACAAAATTGAAGAATTAAAAAGACAAATAGGAGGGCTAGAGAATGCATTGCAAAATAGTGAAATCCGGATAGAGCTTCTGGAAGAAAATAATGAGCAGTGGCAAAGACAATTCCGTCGGTCTCAAGAGCAGATTAGAGAAAGAGATTATATTATGGGAGAGGCGGTGACTCAAGTGCGCGAAGTAGCTGATCATCTGCAAACTCTAGCGGTTCAGGCTGATCTATTAAGTTTGAAGTATGAGTCAGAGTCGGACAGGGGCCGAGAATTAGCTTGGCTTCTTAGAAAGGTTAAGGCTTTGAGTGTAAGGGCAAAGCCATATATGTAGTCTATTTTATGTAAAGAAACTCTTTATCTAGTAAAGTTTTCTAATGAAGTTGAATTAGAATCAGTGCCTCTTTTTCTTTGCATTCTTTTCATGCATTGCATCACATCATATGCATTAATGACCATTAAAAACCTAATCGAATAAAATCATTTCAGTTAACCTGGAAAACCAACAAAGTTACGGCACCCGAGCCAAGGCAAAAATTATGGACCAAAGGTTGGAGAAGCTAGAGCGACTTCAAAGAGAAATACAAGACCAGTTACAGGCGCAAATGAAAGAGCAAATAGAAAAGATTCAGCGTGACATGGTGCAAAGATGGAGGAGTCCCAAAATGATCTGGTGGCTAAGATGACGCAATTATTGAAGGGAGTAGATAAGGGTAAAGGTCCTGTGATTGTTAGTGAAGAAGAAAACAATGGTGAACCACTTTATCCTCCAGGTTTCACGCCTCCGCATGCGCAAGTACAGACTGAGCTGCATCCGCGGAGACCCTCTGTGTCGGTTAGGCCCCAGCAGTTCCAAGGCGATGCTTCAATCCCAATGAATTTTCAACCCGGAGCGGGCTTTAATCCCGGTGATAGCCCGAATAATATTGCTGTCCCAGATCTTGATGAGATGGTTGAAAAGGACAAGGCGAAGGAGGAATTTCCAAAACAATTTGAGGAGAAATGAAAATGGATAGAAGAGAAGTTTAGGGCAATAGAAAGCATCGAAAGCTATGGAATAGATGCAAAGGATCTGAGCTTGGTTCCGGACTTGGTGCTCCCTTACAAATTTAAGATGCCGGAATTCGAGAAATACAACGGGACTAGTTGCCCAGGATCCCATATTACTATGTTTTGTAGAAGAATGACGGGGCATATTAATAATGATCAATTATTAATACATTGCTTTCAGGAAAGTCTTACGGGAGCGGCGTCAAAGTGGTACAATCAGCTGAGCCGAGCTAAAATTGCTACTTGGAGGGATTTAGCACAGGCTTTCCTGAGACAATACAATCATGTCTCAGAAATGATGCCTGACAGGATAACTCTGCAAAATTTAGAGAAGAAATCGAACGAAAGCTTCAGACAATATGCGCAGAGGTGGCGAGAGGTGGCGGTTCAGGTGCAACCACCGCTTTTGGAAAAAGAGATGACGACGCTTTTTATTAATACTTTGAAAGCCCCGTTCATCACTCACATGTTGGGAAGCGCTTCAAAAAATTTCTCGGATATAATCATGAATGGTGAAATGATTGAGCATGCCATTAAAAGTGGAAAAATAGATGGAGGAGAAAATAATAGGAGGCCACCCCCGAGGAAAAGAGAAAATGAAGTGAATAATGTGAATGCTTATGGTAGGTCAATTACCGTGAATCAACCAAAGAAAGTGGTTGCTAATCAACAGGGATCATCAAGACAAGAGTCGGGAGCTAGGCAAACTACTGAAAAGCCCCAATTTACGCCAATCTCGATGTCATACAAGGAGTTGTATCAGACTTTATTCGATGCACATGTTGTTGCTCCTCGTTACTTGAGTCCTCTACAACCCCCGTATCCAAAATGGTATGATACGAACGCGCAATGTGATTATCATGCGGGAATTTCTGGGCACTCGATATAAAATTGTACTGCCTTCAAGAAGGTAGTAGAAGGACTTATCAATTTAGGTGTTGTCAAACTTGACGACTCACCTAACGCAAAGAATCCGTTACCTAATCACGCAGATAAGGGGGTGAATATGGTTAGCGAAGGTACGGGAGAAGAAGTCAAGACTGACATTGCTGAAGTAAAAACTCCATTGAAACGGGTCTGGAAAGAAATGGCGAAAAGAGGGTTGGTTATTTCAGATTCTGAGAAAGGGCATGAGATGGGAAATTATTGTGAATTTCACCATAAAACAGGGCATGAAATCCAAGAATGTGAAGGATTCAAGGCTTTGGTTCAAAGCATGATGGATAACAAGGAGATGAGGTTTTACGAAGATGCGAAAGAAATGAGGAGCATATGCGCGACAGAGTTGGGAACAAAGGCTCCAAAAATAAATCATCCTGTGGTCATTATCTCACGCCCTAAGGGTAATGAGGTTAGGGCTCAGGTAACACCGAAAATTGTAATCCAGAAACTATCAAATTTCTCTTATAGGGATAACAAAATGGTGCCGTGGAATTACGGGTGTAATGTGACCATTTTGGGAAAAGAAGCAGAAAGAAATCAGGAAATAGGTTCTTACACGCGCAATGGAAAAAGATATGACGTTCAAGCAGAGTCGTCCAGGGAAGAGAATTGGAAGAAAGAACAGAGGAAAGGGAAAGCAGTAGAAGTTGAACCATTGGTAAATGAACCAATAAAAGAAGAGGAGGCAAAGGAGTATTTGAAGTTTTTGAAACACAGTGAATACAGTGTTGTGGAGCAACTGCACAAACAGCCAGCCCGCATTTCTGTATTAGCTTTACTCCTAAACTCAGAAGTACATCGGAATGCACTTTTAAAGGTGCTAAACGAAACATATGTGGCTGACGATATTTCGGTAAACAAGCTGGATCGGTTGATCAACAATATTGGTGCTGACAATTTTATCTTCTTCAATGATGATGAAATACAATCCGGAGGAAGAGGTTCTACTAAAGCCCTGCATGTTACTGTCCGATGCAAAGGGTACACACTTCTGGGGGCTTTGGTTAATAATGGATCTGCACTAAATGTATTGCCTTTGTCCACTCTTAGTCGATTACCAATAGACAGTTCGCACATGAAAGCATGCCAGAGCATAGTAAGGGCATTTGATGGAACAAAAAAGGAGGTTATGGGGAGAATTGAGGTACCATTAAGGATTGGCCCAGTCACTTATGAGGTGGATTTCTTGGTAATGGATATTAAACCCTCCTACAACTGTCTATTGGGGAGACCGTGGATACACTCAGCAGGGGCAGTACCTTCATCATTACATCAGAAGGTGAAATTGGTATCGGAGGATCGGTTGGTAACAATAGATGCAGAGGAGGATATTATCGCAATGATGACTAGCGATGCACCTTATGTGGACATCAACGATGAGGCACTAGAATGTTCTTTTCGGTCGTTAGAATTTGTGAACGCGATGTTTATTGCGGAGGGAAATAGAATTCCAGTACCGAAAATATCCAGGACCACTGAGATGGGATTGCGATTGATGGTAGGAAGAGGAGCCTTACCCGGGAAAGGATTGGGAAAATATCTTCAGGGAAGGATTGAGGCACCAATGCCGAAGGAAAAGTTTGATAGATTTGGTTTAGGGTACAAGCCAGACATGAAGCAGAAGAAGAAAGAAGTAGAGAAGAGATAAGAGAGAAGAAGGGCGCGTTTGAATGGACATGAAGCTAAGTGTGAGCCTTTAACCTTTCCCCACATATCTACATCTTTTGTGTCGGGAGGATTTATTCATTCTGAATGTGGAGTGTCCGGTAGCGGCATGGGAGAAATGTTGGAAAATGTTTATACCAACGCCATAGAAGCAACGGAAAGGAGGGCTTTGTTGGAGATCTGCCCTTATGAGCCTGGAAGCGAGCTAAACAATTGGACTGCTGAAGAAATCCCTGTAGACTTTAGAGCTTATTCAGAGTAATGCTCAAAACATTCCTGTTGTTTGTTGGCCTAGAAACGATATGAAATCTTTTGTGAAATAGGCATTGGGCCTAAATATCATTATTTTAATGAAATACGTGTCTACGTTCATCTCGATCAGTCACTTTTTTTTTCCTTTTATATTTTTCATTTGGTTGATTGTCTTACAAATAATTCTTTCATTTGTAATTCTTTTGCACAAACATATTCATAAATTTATATTCTTGGTATATTCTTTGATATGCCCTCATAGGTCTTCAGATATCAATGACATGAGTGACGCTGCCTCAAACACGGAGCCTATTTTTGAGCACGAAGTGTGTTCAGAGGGATCCCACGACTTTGAAAATGACGAAGATTATGATGCATCTCCGGACTTGTTAAGAATGATGGAACAAGAGGATAAGCATATCCTACCTCATAGGGAATCGTTAGAAATAGTGAGCCTAGAGGATGGAAAGGAGGTGAAAATTGGAACTGAAATCACCGCAAAGACAAGGCAAGACCTCATTAATTTGCTCCGAGAGTTCAAAGATATTTTCCCGTGGTCGTACCAAGATATGCCTGGGCTAAGTACTAACATTGTGGTGCATCGTCTGCCCATAAAGGAGGATTGTAAACCCGTTCAACAGAAGCTCAGGAGAATGAGACCTGACATTGTGTTGAAAATAAGAGAAGAAGTCAAAAGACAATTCGACGTTGGATTCTTACAAGAGGTCAAGTATTCGGATTGGGTAGCCAACATCGTCCCTGTTCCCAAAAAAGATGGAAATGTACGAATGTGTGTGGATTATAGGGATTTGAACAAGGCTAGTCCAAAGGACAACTTTCCACTACCTCACATTGATACTTTGGTAGATAACACGGCGGGCTATTCATTGTTTTCTTTCATGGATGGTTTCTCTGGATACAATCAAATAAAGATGCATCCTGGAGACATGAGGAAAACCACATTCATTACCTTATGGGGAACATTCTGTTACAAGGTAATGCCCTTCGGATTGAAGAATGCGGGAGCAACATATCAAAGAGCTATGGTGACTTTGTTTCACGACATGATGCACAAGGAGATCGAAGTTTATGTTGACGATATGATCGCGAAGTCTAGAACGGAAGAAGAGCATGTTCAGGTCTTGAAAATGTTATTTTGAGATTAAAGAAATTTCAGCTCAAGCTTAACCCGGCCAAATGCACGTTTGGAGCCAGATCAGGGAAGTTATTAGGCTTCATAGTTAGCAAAAAGGGGATCGAGGTTGACCCAGACAAAGTAAAGGCAATACGAGATTTACCTCCCCCGCGCACTCAGAAGGAGGTTCGAGGTTTCCTAGGGAGGCTGAATTACATTGCTCGGTTCATCTCACAACTGACAGAGAAATGTGATCCAGTATTCCGGCTCTTAAAGAAACATAATCCGGGTGAATGGGATGAAGAGTGTCAGAGGGCTTTCGATAAGATAAAGCAGTACTTGGCTAATACTCCAGTCTTATCACCTCCAAGTCCAGATAGGCCATTGATATTGTATCTAACAGTGTTGGAGAATTTCATGGGATGCGTATTGGGCCAACATGATGAGACGGGAAAGAAAGAAAGGGCAATATACTATCTCAGTAAGAAATTTACCAATTGCGAAATGAGGTACTCATCAATTGAGAAGTTGTGTTGTGCTCTAATCTGGGCAACGCGAAGACTGAGGCAGTATATGTTGTATCACACGACTTGGCTGATTTCAAAGTTAGATCCTTTAAAATATATGATGGAATCGACTGCTTTGAACGGGAGAATGGCTAGATGGCAGATCTTGCTCTCAGAATTTGATATAGTATATGTCAGTCAGAAGGCCATAAAGGGAAGTGCAATAGCCGATTTCCTAGCTAGTAGAGCCTTGGAGGACTATGAATCTTTGAATTTCGATTTTCCAAACGAGGACTTGATGTATGTGGCGAATACTGAAGAAAATCCTCAAATGGATCACGTATGGAAGTTAAATTTTGATGGAGCTTCAAATGCTACGGGAAATGGAGTTGGGGCAGTTTTGGTATCCCCAAGTGGAGATCATTATCCTGTTGCTAGCAAGTTGGACTTCGATTGTACAAATAACATGGCAGAATATGAAGCATGTATTATAGGCATTCGTGCAGCCATTGAATGGAACATCAAAGTACTGAGAGTATACGGGGATTCAGCGTTGGTGATATACCAACTCAAAGGGGAGTGGGAGACTAGAGATCCTAAGCTAATCGGTTATAGAAAACTAGTTCTTGAATTGGCTGAGGAGTTTGACGATATCACCTTCTATTACCTCCCACGGGAGGAAAACCAAATGGCTGATGCATTAGTGTAACACCCCTTACCCGAGACCGTTTCTGGAGTCGAGCACGAGGCATTACTTGGCTTATCTTACCAGTTCGGAGCATAAAAACTAGGTTTGAAAATTTATTTCATTATTCGCAGCAAATCTGTCTAGTCGCGCAGCAGTTACTAAATTAATTATAACTTGAGCTAAAGAACTCGAAATTTAATCCCGTAAATTTTCCCTGAAACTAGACTCATATATCTACTCACCATAAAATTTTTAGAATTTTTTGTTCAGCAAATTAGTACAGTTTATTAGTTAAAGTCTCCCTTGTGTCACCACCAGACTGCCCTGACCTCTAGTCACTAAAAATAAGTTTTCTCGCTATAGGATTTTCATATGAAGTTCTTACTTGTTTCTATAGAAAATAGAATCATTAAGGAATCTAAGCATGTAAATTTCAACTCATAACCATTTTTTTTTACAATTTGTAATTATTTTCTAAACTCAGATTAGGGGACTCCAAAAATAGTTCTAACCCTATCTTACTAAAATTCACATATCTTAAAATATAAATTTCTTTTTCCTACACCGTTATTTTTCCATGAAAATAGACTCAACAAGCTTTAATTCCATATATCATTCACCCTCTAATTCATTTTATACTATCTTGGGTGATTTTTCAAATTCACGTCACTGTGCTGCCTGAATTCTGTTTCTTTGCAAAATTTTATCCTTTTATGATTTCCATGCATAATTTATCACCTAATCTTTCATAACAACAAACACCTTCATCCTTAATCATTTTAATAACCATACATCATCAAATACTTACACATCACTCATTATTCATATTATACCAAAAGTAGCTAAGTTTCTATACATGCCATACACAAAACAAAACGTCTAATTATACCGAGTTATTTCTTTGATAGTGTGATCGGCCTCCGACGTTTCCTTCGATCCCCGAGTGGCTAGATAAGTACTATAAGAAGAAGAAAATAAAGAGATTAAGCACTAGGCTTAGTAAGCTTACAAGCAAATAAATCACAACATTCAACATAATGGATAATTATGCATAATATCATCTAACATCATAAATTTCTTTACTTCTCAATTTCTATCTTCTTCTTTATTCCCTTACCTTCTTTCTTACCTGACCTTTCCGTTTTCATAAATATAATCTACTTTTCCTTTGCTGTTAATTCACTGTAATTTAACTCGTATCCTGACCCGTTGAACCACTCGGAATACTAAGGATACTAGGGTCGTTCCTGTCTATCAATATCCTGCCAATGCCATGTCTTTAACATGGACTTACATGAATTATTCCTGTCTCCAATGCCATATATAATATGGACTTACATGGCTCAATCCTGTCTCCAAAGCCATATTTCTAATATGGACTTACATGGCTCATTTCTGTTCTGTCCTGTCAACCCTAATATCCTAACATTCCTAGGGTTCAACCGGAGCTTTCTAACACTTTTCCTCTGTCACTTCACCTTAAATTCGACTTTAAATATTTTCATAACATAAATATATAAATGCTGGAAATTGACAATAATAATGTAAAATAAAAGAATATTGCATTTATTTACTGTAAACTTACCTTGATACAAAATGTGACTAAACTTTACAATTTAGTCCTTTACTTTTTCTTTTCCCCGATCTACTCCCAAATTTCGTTCTTCTTGATCTATAATAGCAAATTTAACTTATTTAATATTCAAATTTATTAAAACAGTCCTTGACCCAAACTTTTGCAAAATTATATTTTTACCCCTAAACTTTCACATATTTGCACTTTTGCCCCAAGGCTCGTAAATTAAACTTCATCCTATTTTCTTATGTTTTATGACATGCTGATCATTTTTCCCTTCTATGGCAATATCAAAATCACACTCTAACATATACTTATGAATATTGGTATTTTTTTCCAATTTAAGCCCTATCAATTCAAAACTTATATTTTATTTTACAAATCAATCTTTTACTAACTTCTAACTTAAAATTCAATCATTTTAACCTCTAGTTCATCAATTAATTCAACATAACTCATGTCTAACAATCTACTAACTTTCAAAATATCAACATAAATCAAGTAGTATTATCTCTAGGATTCCAAAAACTCAAAATTATAAGAAAAAGACTTAATTTGACTTACCAATTGAGCTTGGAACCTTAAAACCTTAAATTTCCCTTTTCTTTTTCTTTCTTTCTTTCTTTCTTTCCTTCCTTCTCTGCCCGTTTTGCTCTCTGTTTCTTTCTCTGTTTCGTCTCTTCTATTCTGTTTCTTTTCTTTCTTTTTTTTTCTATTCTTTCTTTTGTTTTATGTATATATATAATATAATATAATATATTAATAATAATATAATATAAAAAACATAATCATTACTATAATATAATATTTTTTAACACATAAAAATCTCAGATTTTTATACTTATGCCGCCTCAACTTTGGAAAAAGGCATAATTGCCTATTTGATCCTTTTAACTTTTCTTTAATCTATAATTAAACTTTTATCCCTATTGCAATTTAATCCTTTTTCATAATTAACTATCGAAACATTAAAATTTCTTAACGAAACTTTAATATTATCCTATTGACACTCCGTAAATATTTATAAAAATATTTACGGCTCAGTTTATAATATCGAGGTCTCGATACCTCGTTTTCGACCCAATTTACCTAATAATTTCTTTTAAATCACAAAATTCACTAATTCAAAAATATTTCTAACTTCTTCATCGAATTTAGTGATCTCAAATCACTGTTCTGACACTACTGAAAATTGGGCTGTTACAACTCTCCCCCCCTTAAAAAAAATTTTCGTCCTCGAAATTTCTCACCTGATACAAGCTATTAAGTCAAATCTTTCTTCACCCCTTTCAATCGAAGTCCATAAAAATTAATCATAACTCATATCACTTCCGAACTCATACCAAAACTCATTTTAGAAATTGATACTATGCCTGAACTTAACTGAGCAGCTCTGATGTTTTCTTGCCATCACTTTTTCACTAGTAGTATGACTACCAAGAAATGTCCAGTAATTGTCTGTCGAAACATAACTGAGAAACCCGAATTATCTTATTTAATACCTTTGAACGAAGATCTTGGAAACCCATCCAGCGATAAGAAAACAGATAATTTAAACCCATTGTGGAGACCCAAGATGTACTGATTCCATCACTGATTATAACTCAATTAACTTTTCAATGAATAACCCACTCTGATTAAAACAACTGAGTCGATTTTATCTATCAGATAATAACATTTCAGAATAATCCAATCTTCTTGTTGTCAAAACAATCCAGATATACCATATATCATAATCCTCTCGGAACACCAATCAAAATTTCCACAAATAGCATTTAACTCAAACGAATTTTGACATTCCATTATTGACTTGTTGACATAATTTCAGAATTACCTGAGAAGTGAAAACCAAAATACAAGTTTGAGCTCAATCTTCCTCCATCTACACTTTTGCCGATGTCAACCCCTTTCACGAAAACTAGAAAGGAATTATATATAATAAAAATATTTCAATCATTAACATCGAAGCTTTAAACTATACCGAAGCCACAACCATCAGATAGATTAAAAACCATAATGCCATAATAGAACTGACGTTCCAACCATATAGATAGAACAATACTTCAACATCAATAATGCACTCCATGTAGTCTAACTATCTCTGAAATGTATAACTCGGCCAACTTGTCAAGTGAATAATCCATACGGATTGGGATAAAATGAGCCGACTTAGTTAGCTTATTAATCACAACCCATACTGCATCTTTCTTTTTCAGTGTTAACGGCAATCCTGTCACAAAATCCATAGTAACTCTGTCCCATTTCCATTCCGGAACTAGCACAGGTTGCAATAATCCTGAGGGTACCTGATGTTCGGCCTTTACCTATTGACAAATCAAGCATCTAGAAACAAACTCTGAAATATCTCTTTTCATTCCTACCCACCCATACAATTTCTTCAAATCATTATACATTTTCGTACTGCCTGGATGAATAGATAAAGAACTGTTATGTGCTTCCTGTAAAATCTTTCGAATAAGCTCATCATTCTTTGGTACACAAATTTTGTCTCTAAACATCAAACAACCATCAGAACCAATCCAGAAATCTGATTCTATGCCTGACTCACATTGAACTCTTTTAGCTTGTAACTCATTATCATCTTTCTGAGCTTCACAAATCTCTTCAAGAAATACCGGTTTAGCTCTAAATTCAGCTAAAATAGAACTATCATCTAATATGGCTAAATTGGTATTCAAAGCTTGCAATGTAAATAAAAGTTTCCTGCTTAAAGCGTCAGCAACTACATTTGCCTTACCTGGGTGATAATCAACCACTAACTCATAATCTTTAAGCAATTCTAACCATCTTCTTTGCCTCAAATTCAAGTCTTTTTGAGTCATCAAGTATTTCAAGCTTTTATGATCGGTAAATATCCGGCACCTTTCACCATACCAAGAATCACATCAAACTCATCAAATGGCAATAGCATGAGATCGGCCGGAAAACAGTAGCCTCTAATCATTAAAGGACAATTTCTACATACTTTATCTACTAATACATGCTTGCCTAATGGATTCGATACTTTAATCACAAATTTTGTAGATTCTATAGGCATACTTATACTAGGCATCAATTTCATACAAACATAAGAATGAGTCGAACCCGGATCAATCAGAGCAATGACATTAATATCATGTAGAGAAAATGTACCCGTAATCACATCGGGGAAGGATGCCTCTTCGCGTGCACGAATAGCATAAGTCCTTGCAGGGGCTCTAACATCTGGTCTCACAATTGAATCTCCAGAGGTACCTCTGTTACTTGCTCCTACTCCTAGTTGCCTCGGTGATCTGCCTCTAGTAGGAGCATTTCCGAATCTAGCACTCTGTGTTACCTCTCGGTTAGCCATTTCTGGACATTCTCGTACAAAATGATCTGGAGCACCACATTTATAGCAAACATTTTCGCCTGCCCGACAAGGACCATAATGAAGTCTACCACACCGTGGACACCCTGATCTACCCTGTCTGACATTACCTACACTCGTAGTCGATGTGGTCTGAGCCTTCGGATCCTTAAATTTGCTACCTCTATTCTGACTAGATTGCCCTGCCGAAAAGCTAAATCTGGTAGAAAACTCTTTGGGCCTCTTGGATGTAGCCTGAAATGATCTGCTCATCTGTCTCTTCTTTGTATCTTGTGTCTCTGTCTCAACTTTGCCTTTTCTTTTTAATAGCTCCTCTGCCTTACAGGCTCTCTCAACTAAAATAACGAACTCTTTTATTTCTAGGACACCCACTGACAGTCGGATATCATCATTTAACCCATCCTCAAACCTTTTACACATGATAGCCTCTGTGGACACACATTCTTGAGCATATTTACTGAGCCTGACAAATTCACGCTCATAATCGGTCACCGTCATATTGCCTTGTTTCAATTCCAGGAATTCCTTTCTTTTCTGGTCAATAAACCTCTGACTGATGTACTTTTTACGAAATTCTTCCTGAAAGAAATCCCAAGTGACCCTCTCTTTCGGTACAACTGATACAAGTGTCTTCCACCAGTAGTAGGCTGAGTCTCTAAGAAGTGATACTACACATTTCATACACTCCTCGGGTGTACAAGATAATTCGTCGAAGACTCTGATAGTATTTTCTAACCAAAATTCTGCTCTTTCTGCATCATCATCTTTTGTTGCTCGGAACTCTTCTGCCCCTTGTTTCCTGATTCTATCAACTGGTGGCTTTTCTCTTACCATTGTACCTGTGACTAGGGAAGCTTGAGCTGCATGGGTAGCCTGAGAATCATGAGGGGGTGGAGGTCTAACTGCCGGATTCGTACGAACGAACTCGGCAAACAAATCATTCAAAGCTCGGAAGAGAGCTTCTCGAGTCACTCTTCCCTGATCAACTATTACTGGCCTATTCTCAGATGGCGCTGCCCCTTCTGTGGAAGCAGGCGCATTACTTTCTATATCATCATCACCAGCTCGCCCGGGATCCATTACTTGATACAAAATGTTTATTAAAAAAAATTGTCAGGAGTCGTCACACTATCAAAATACAAGTATGGCATGTATAGCTAGACTTTTTCTCACACTAACTGTTTCGAGAACCGACTAAACCTGCTCTGATACCAATAAATGTAACACCCCTTACCCGAGACCGTTTCTGGAGTCGAGCACGAGGCATTACTTGGCTTATCTTACCAGTTCGGAGCATAAAACTAGGTTTGAAAATTTATTTCATTATTCGCAGCAAATCTGTCTAGTCGCGCAGCAGTTACTAAATTAATTATAACTTGAGCTAAAGAACTCGAAATTTAATCCCGTAAATTTTCCCTGAAACTAGACTCATATATCTACTCACCATAAAATTTTTAGAATTTTTGTTCAGCAAATTAGTACAGTTTATTAGTTAAAGTCTCCCCTGTGTCACCACCAGACTGCCCTGACCTCTAGTCACTAAAAATAAGTTTTCTCGCTATAGGATTTTCATATGAAGTTCTTACTTGTTTCTATAGAAAATAGAATCATTAAGGAATCTAAGCATGTAAATTTCAACTCATAACCATTTTTTTTTACAATTTGTAATTATTTTCTAAACTCAGATTAGGGGACTCCAAAAATAGTTCTAACCCTATCTTACTAAAATTCACATATCTTAAAATATAAATTTCT
Source organism: Gossypium hirsutum (assembly GCF_007990345.1). Classification (NCBI taxonomy): domain Eukaryota; kingdom Viridiplantae; phylum Streptophyta; class Magnoliopsida; order Malvales; family Malvaceae; genus Gossypium; species Gossypium hirsutum. The sequence continues at coordinate 84,038,049 of NC_053427.1, forward strand.
TTTTCCTACACCGTTATTTTTCCATGAAAATAGACTCAACAAGCTTTAATTCCATATATCATTCACCCTCTAATTCATTTTATACTATCTTGGGTGATTTTTCAAATTCACGTCACTGTGCTGCCTGAATTCTGTTTCTTTGCAAAATTTTATCCTTTTATGATTTCCATGCATAATTTATCACCTAATCTTTCATAACAACAAACACCTTCATCCTTAATCATTTTAATAACCATACATCATCAACTACTTACACATCACTCATTATTCATATTATACCAAAAGTAGCTAAGTTTCTATACATGCCATACACAAAACAAAACGTCTAATTATACCGAGTTATTTCTTTGATAGTGTGATCGGCCTCCGACGTTTCCTTCGATCCCCGAGTGGCTAGATAAGTACTATAAGAAGAAGAAAATAAAGAGATTAAGCACTAGGCTTAGTAAGCTTACAAGCAAATAAATCACAACATTCAACATAATGGATAATTATGCATAATATCATCTAACATCATAAATTTCTTTACTTCTCAATTTCTATCTTCTTCTTTATTCCCTTACCTTCTTTCTTACCTGACCTTTCCGTTTTCATAAATATAATCTACTTTTCCTTTGCTGTTAATTCACTGTAATTTAACTCGTATCCTGACCCGTTGAACCACTCGGAATACTAAGGATACTAGGGTCGTTCCTGTCTATCAATATCCTGCCAATGCCATGTCTTTAACATGGACTTACATGAATTATTCCTGTCTCCAATGCCATATATAATATGGACTTACATGGCTCAATCCTGTCTCCAAAGCCATATTTCTAATATGGACTTACATGGCTCATTTCTGTTCTGTCCTGTCAACCCTAATATCCTAACATTCCTAGGGTTCAACCGGAGCTTTCTAACACTTTTCCTCTGTCACTTCACCTTAAATTCGACTTTAAATATTTTCATAACATAAATATATAAATGCTGGAAATTGACAATAATAATGTAAAATAAAAGAATATTGCATTTATTTACTGTAAACTTACCTTGATACAAAATGTGACTAAACTTTACAATTTAGTCCTTTACTTTTTCTTTTCCCCGATCTACTCCCAAATTTCGTTCTTCTTGATCTATAATAGCAAATTTAACTTATTTAATATTCAAATTTATTAAAACAGTCCTTGACCCAAACTTTTGCAAAATTATATTTTTACCCCTAAACTTTCACATATTTGCACTTTTGCCCCAAGGCTCGTAAATTAAACTTCATCCTATTTTCTTATGTTTTATGACATGCTGATCATTTTTCCCTTCTATGGCAATATCAAAATCACACTCTAACATATACTTATGAATATTGGTATTTTTTCCAATTTAAGCCCTATCAATTCAAAACTTATATTTTATTTTACAAATCAATCTTTTACTAACTTCTAACTTAAAATTCAATCATTTTAACCTCTAGTTCATCAATTAATTCAACATAACTCATGTCTAACAATCTACTAACTTTCAAAATATCAACATAAATCAAGTAGTATTATCTCTAGGATTCCAAAAACTCAAAAATTATAAGAAAAAGACTTAATTTGACTTACCAATTGAGCTTGGAACCTTAAAACCTTAAATTTCCCTTTTTCTTTTTCTTTCTTTCTTTCTTTCTTTCCTTCCTTCTCTGCCCGTTTTGCTCTCTGTTTCTTTCTCTGTTTCGTCTCTTCTATTCTGTTTCTTTTCTTTCTTTTTTTTTTCTATTCTTTCTTTTGTTTTATGTATATATATAATATAATATAATATATTAATAATAATATAATATAAAAAACATAATCATTACTATAATATAATATTTTTTTAACACATAAAAATCTCAGATTTTTATACTTATGCCGCCTCAACTTTGGAAAAAGGCATAATTGCCTATTTGGTCCTTTTAACTTTTCTTTAATCTATAATTAAACTTTTATCCCTATTGCAATTTAATCCTTTTTCATAATTAACTATCGAAACATTAAAATTTCTTAACGAAACTTTAATATTATCCTATTGACACTCCGTAAATATTTATAAAAATATTTACGGCTCAGTTTATAATATCGAGGTCTCGATACCTCGTTTTCGACCCAATTTACCTAATAATTTCTTTTAAATCACAAAATTCACTAATTCAAAAATATTTCTAACTTCTTCATCGAATTTAGTGATCTCAAATCACTGTTCTGACACTACTGAAAATTGGGCTGTTACAACTAGCTACTCTAGCTTCGATGATTCAGGTGAATAGACTTGAGGCAATGAGGCCTGTTCAGATGAGTATCTCTGAGACCCCGGCTAATTGCTGCAATATTGAGGAGGAGGGAAAAGATGATTGTCCTTGGTATCAGAGTATCCTACAATATGTGAAGAATCGGGAATACCCTGATCAAGCGACAGAGAATGACAAAAGAACTCTGAGAAAGATAGCCATTGAATATGTCTTAGATGGAGAAGTGTTATATAAAATAAGGAAGGATCAAGTACTGTTAAGATGTGTGGATGCTGTGGAAGCCAAGAAAATTTTGGAAGAAGTCCATGAGGGTATTTGTGGGACGCACGCCAGTGGTTTCACGATGGCCAGACAGATCATGAGATTTGGGTACTATTGGCCCACCATGAAAGGAGATTGTATTGATCATGCCAGGAAGTGCCACAAATGCCAAATTTACGGAGGCAAAATACACGCGCCTCCTTCACCTCTTCACGTCATGACCTCTCCTTGGCCGTTTTCCATGTGGGGTATGGATGTTATTGGGCCAATATCACCAAAGGCTTCTAATGGGCATCGCTTCATCTTCGTAGTAATTGATTACTTTACCAAGTGGGTGGAGGCTGCTTCATATGCAAATGTCACGAAAGCAGTAGTCAGCAAATTCTTGAAGAAGGAGATCATTTGTCGATATGGAATGCCTGAGAGGATCATATCCGACAATTCGATGAACTTGAATAATAGCACAATAGCTGAAGTTTGTAGCAAATTTAAAATTAAGCATCATAACTCATCGCCGTATCGTCCCAAAATGAATGGTGCAGTGGAGGCGGCCAATAAAAACATTAAAAGGATTGTGGGGAAAATGACTGAAACCTACAAGGATTGGCATGAGAAATTATCATTTGCTCTCCTTGCCTATCGAACATCTGTTAGAACTTCTACTAGGGCAACGCCTTTTTCTCTGGTTTATGGAATTGAGGCAGTATTATCCATTGAAGTTGAAATCCCTTCTCTACGGGTGTTATCTGAGCTACAGTTGGATAAAGCCGATTGGATCCAATCTCGGTACGATCAGTTGAACCTAATAGAGGAAAAGAGGCTAAGAGCTATTCACCATGGGCAAATGTACCAGAAACGAATGATGCGAGCCTATAATAAAAAGGTTCGCCCCCGAGAATTTCGAGAAGGGGACTTGGTACTAAAAAGATTCTTCCTATACAAAAAGATTTTAGAGGAAAATGGATGCCAAATTGGGAAGGCCCTTATGTTGTAAAGAAGGCCTTTTCTGGTGGAGCTTTGATCCTATGCGAGATGGATGGCAAAAGTTTACCAAATCCTGTAAACGCAGACTCCGTCAAGAAATACTTCACTTGAAAGAAAGGGGAACCAAAGTGAAAACCCGTGAAGGGCGCTTTGCTTCCTAAAAAAAAAACTTTGGAGGGGCTAAGGTGAAAACCCGTAAAGGGCACTTTGAGACCAAAGAGGGCTTGAGTCGAAAACCCGGAAAAGGCGACTCAAGTATTGGGCAGGATTGGAACATCAGGATTTGAGCGGATCAAATTTTGATCGGGGGCATATGATGATCTTGCTTTACTTGAACCAATAAGAAAGGATATGCAACGTCTTGGAACATTGACAGAGTATTGCAGATCTCCTGAACACATGTCAAACTCAGAAGGGTCTTCGGAAAGTTTGTACAGAGAAACTCAAGCTGCGATAACTGGGGCACCTAGTTCTTATGTGTATTTTTGAAAATACATTCTTTTATTTTCTTTCTTTCTTCCTTTCCTTTTGTGAAAACGCACATTCTCAATCCACTTCTTTGTTACCTTTCTTTCGCCATCTTTGATGTTTTATTTGAGTTATGATCAGAACTAGCTTTATTCTTATCCATTGTTATGATCTTTTTGCAAACATGTTGCATAGGAATAATGATTAACGAACTAATAAAACTTTCAGGAAAGAAGTTTTGCACATTACTCTGGAAAATTTCTAAATAATATAGGAACCTGAAACATGACTATTGTTTAGAAAATACCAAGTTTAAAGGGTGAAATAGCAAAGAAGGAAGAGTCTAAGTTAAAGACTATCCTTTCAGATTTTGTTGTCTAAACATTGATTGAACAAAATGACAAGCTGTCGTGTTAATTACAAAGCTTAAATGAACAAGCAAGCAATGATCATCAGGCAATAGGAAGAGGTTACCTGGGAGAAGAGAGCCTTCACTTGCGCATAAGACTTTGGTACGACACCTTGAGAATGGTGTAGGAAACCAGAACGGTTCAGATCCTATATCCCTGAATTGTGATAAAAGAGGACAGAGGAAAAGCCACATATTTCTACCCTTAGATTACTGTACAAATTTTGGCGTCCCAGTGGATATAACTTTGAGGTTTACAATGGGGACAGTCTGGCTAAATGTTTCTTCAGAAAAATTAGTCAAGCGAGAAGGCGTTGTAGCACATCAGTCACAAAACCTTGATAAACTTCGAGTAGTGATAACCTAAGCGAGATCATTCACGAAAAATAAAATTCTGCATTCATGCAAACACCATTCTCACTTGTCTATTTAGGAGCATTTGTTTCTTTTTGATCATGTCATCCTAATCATTAGGCATAATTAGGTTCATTATACAGGTCTTATTTTCCTGAGACTACATTGGAACAGACCGAAGAATTTCAGATCTTATCTCCCTGAGATTACAGCGGAGCAGATTGAAGATAGTAATCCTATCTCCCTGATATTACAGTGGAGCGGATTAAAACGAAGGATCTTATCTCTCTGAAGTTACAGTAGAGTAGATCGTGTCAGATCTTATCTCCCTGAGATTACAGCAGAGCAGATTGAAGCTAGTAATCCTATCTCCCTGATATTACAGTGGAGCGGATTAAAACGAATGATCTTATCTCTCTGAAGTTACAGTAGAGTAGATCGTGTCAGATCTTATCTCCCTGAGATTACAGCAGAGCAGATTGAAGCTAGTAATCCTATCTCCCTGAGATTACAGTGGAGCGGATTAAAATGAAGGATCTTATCTCTCTGAAGTTACAGTAGAGTAGATCGCATCAGGTCTTATTTCCCTGAGGTTACAGCGGAGTAGACCGAAGAATTGCAGATCTTATCTCCCTGAGGTTACAGCGGAGCAGATTAAAGACATAATCCTATCTCCCTGAAGTTACAGTGGAGCAGATTAAAATAAAGAATCTTATCTCTCTGAATTGGCAGTAGAGTAGATTACGTCCAAGTCAGATCTCCCTGAAGTTGCAGTGGAGTAAGTTAAAATCCCAAACCTCACACCCTGAAGGTACAACAGAGTGGATTGAAGCTACAAGTCTTGTCTTTTTGAAGTTGCAGCGGAATGGATAGAAGCAACAAGGTACAGTGGACTGGAGTGAAGCTACTTGAAGAGAAGCGTCAAGAGAAGTCAAGACTCGGCGAAACCGGGCAAAAAATTGGTCTTTCTTAGTCTTTGCTCTGCTATCGTTACACGACAATGAGCAAAGAGGGGCAGCTGTACAAACCCAATTTCTGCCCGGCCCACTAACAAAAGAACCCAATACCCACAAACCCAATAACCCACCTAAACACTAACCCATACCAGCAGACCCAATTACAAGGCCCAGTGGCCCAAAATTTTAAAATCATTTCAGAAACCCTAATCCCCCTAACCCTAGCCGCCTCTTCTGATCTTTCTGCTACTACTGCCGCCATCACCTACCCTCTGCCACCGCCACTGTTTCGCCCACTTGCACCACCTGCTCCACCTGCAAAACAAAGGAGAACACGCAAGCAAAGAAGGACAAAACAGTAGAAACAATAATAAAATAAATTGTGTAAAAATGGCTATATAAAGGCCATTCAAACGAATTGTAATGGGTTCGGCCCCTCTTTCACTATTTCAAGAAATAAAAAGGGCAAAGAAAACGGATTCAAGAAATTTTTCTTTTGGTATAAACTCTATTTTCTTTTATTTATATTTTTCTCTTTATTTTTCTTCCATCCGAAACTGTTTGATTCTTTATTCTTATTTTTATTTTTCTTTATTTTTAAAAAAAACATATATATATATAAATATAATATATATAGATTTTAAAATAAAAAATAATACCTTTTTTGAATTTTTCGGCCACCGTGTACGGTGGCCGGTGCGACGACGGAGCGGCGGCGACGTGGTGGCCAAGTTCGTCGGATTCTGGGAAGAGTAAGGGAGGAAGAGAGAGCATTTTTGGGCTTTTTTCTGAAAAGAGGGGGAGAAAATGAAATTTTTTGGAAAATTTTTTGAATATATAGGCGTGTGAAACGACGCCGTTTTGGCCCAGCTCCATAACGCCCAAAACGACGTCGTTTTGCTTTGGATCGGATCGACCCGACCCATTACCAGGAGGATCCGCGTGTTTTCTTTGTGAAGGGGCTAATTGCTCGTTTAGCCCCTCCGTAGTTTTAATTAGTTTTAATTTAATCCTTTTTTTAATTTTTGCAAATTGGCCCATTAATTTAGTTTGTTTTTCGATTTGGTCCTTCGACCATCTGCGCCCTCCTCCCTGGAACGGCATCGTTTTGACATTGAGGGTTTAATTACCCTTTCGGTCCCTTTTTTTTTACGCGCGCTTGCAATTAGGTCCCTCCGCCTTTTTTATTTTTAAATTGGCCCAGAAACTTTGTTTTATTTCGATTTAAGTCCCTTTTAATCATGTTTTTTCCTTTTTGCTCATTTATTTATTTATTATTATTATATTATTATTTATATATATGTGCTTATATACTATAATATATATGTCTAAAATTATTACGAATCTATATATTTATAAACTTTAATATATATCTAATAATAATATTATATTATATATATTCAATATTTTTTTATATCTATCCTGCTTTTTATTTATTTAATATCTATATATTTATATACATATACTACATAATGTTTATACCTATGCATATACAATATAATACACGTGCATACGAATATTTTATTTTTATTTTATGAGCATTTCTATTTCCTTATTTATGTATATACATGTATTTTATAATTATATATACTTCTTTTTTGTATTTAACTTTATGTTTTTACCCCGTATAATTTGTTTCTAACATACATACTTATATATATCACCATTTTATTCATTATTATAATTATCATTTCATGTTGATTTATTTATTTATCTACATGTTCGTTATTATTTGCTTAAATGTCTTTATTCTTATTTGTTTATTTTTTATTTTTGTTGACTTTTTATTATTTACCATGCATAAAAATGTAATTTGCTTTCACCATGATTTTGTGTTTTATCTTACTTGATGTAACAATTTTTTTTAAATGGCATTTCGTGTTTGGATTCGAGAAAATCGTGCCCTAACTTACTGGGTTTCGATTTTCTCGATGAATCTAAATACACGAATCTTTTCAAAATCAAGTTTTAAATGATCTCGAAATTTAAAAAAGGGGTTGCATCCTAACTTACTGGTTATGATCTTATTTTTAAATTCGAGATGGCTAAAATTTCTTAAATAAACTTTTTCATTCGCGTATCGAGAATTTGAGATATTGTATTCTAACTTAATGAATATGATTCTTTTTCTCGAATAACGTGAAATATCCTCCTTTTCTTGAAAATTTTTAACATTTTAATAAAAGGATCGTATTTTTAAAATTCTTTTAAATTCTCAATTTTCGACATTAAGACATTAAGTAATCAACTAGGTACCAATTTTGGGCGTATCGAGGGTGCTAATCCTTCCTCGTGCGTAACCGACTCCCGAACCCGTTTTCTAAATTTCGTGGACCAAAACCGTTGTTTTAATAAAATCAAACCGTTTATTAAAAACAACCATTTTTCGAGGTAATCCAATCACACCTCATAAAAAAGGATTGGTGGCGACTCCCATTTTTGTTTTCATTTTCCAAAACCCAAGTCGACCCGTTTTTCATCAAAAAAATGGTGTCAACAGTGATTAAAATTTACGTTTTTTACAATTTAGTTCTTTTTTTAATTAATTAACTATAGAAACTTTAAAATTTTTCAATGAAACTTTAATACTACCTTAATGACACTCCGTAAATATTTAGACGGCTCAGTTTATAGAAACGAGATCCCGATACCTCATTTTCTAGAACCACTTGACCTTAGGGTCTTACCACTTGAACTTAATTAATCATTCAAATAGCATAAATTACCATATCAAAAATCTTTTTAAAACCATATTTGACTCGTAAATATTAAATAATTATATTTACGAACTTACTCGTTGAATTTGGTGGCCCTGAAACCACAGTTTCCAACACCACTGAAAAACGAGTTGTTACAACTCGACTTGATTCGAAAAAAATTCAACTCGAGTTAAGATGATAAAATAGGACTCGTTAACTCGAATAACTCGAAATTCTTCACTTGATTTGACTCGATTCAATCGAACGTTCACTCTTAAGTAAAAAAACAAAATTATGTAATAAATATAGTTATAAAAATTTGACATGATTAACAAATGAAGCTTTGGTGGAATGTTAAAATGTGAATGTTAAAAATCATAGAGGCTTGTGTTCAAATCTTCTTATGTGTATATGTTTTTCCATATAAAAGTTATAAAATGGTAAAAATATCCTCAAAATAATACAATTTACCTTGGTATTCACTTCTCTGATTTTGAGATAGATAAGATCGTCTTTTAATATTGTTGTTGGTGTCATTCTAAGATGGGTCGTTATTTGATGCTTGGAATAATATATAGTTCATCAAAATAATTTGACCGGTAATTGTCATCTTATTTTAATCAAAGAATAAATTAGCATGGTTCGATTGGTTATGCAATCAAGTTATGCTATGAAATTAAGTTATTTAATTTAAATGAGTTGCACAAATGAGTTCATTGATTAGAGTTGGGTCCTTTCTTATTCACAAGACTATCAAGCAATAAATCATAGGATTTACTCTTAAGATTATTCGATTGACAATAATTAATTACCTAATTGTTCCCACAATTAATTTACAACTAAGGAATGATTGACAGTCTGGAACTATTTCTTAATCACTTTAATCGACTTATTATCTAGTGAGAAAGTATTTGAAGTCCATAATCAATTTTGAAATTGAAGTTGATGTTGGTTTACTTTAATTTATTTCGAATTAGTATTTTGCTTTCTAGGTTACTGTTATTTAAATTTTATTTACTCATTTTCGCAACAATATCTTGTCTTTGATCTATTTTTGTTATTATCTAATTGGATTGATGTCTTGTTAACTCATTACATCAGCTCAATCAAATACTTAGTATAATACAAATATTTCATGTTTAGATTATTGCTTTTCGATTTTAATTGTAAATCTTATTTAAACCCAAGTTTGAAATTTGTTAAAATATTATCCAATCAATCAATTAAATCCATTTGAAATTTTTTTGAAAAAAAAGTTTGTGTAATGTTGGATGTTGAAGGAAATTTATTAACTGTAAACAAAATTCATAAATATATAAACTTATCTTCTTTGTATTACAATTGTATTAACAATTTCTTTTAATTAATTAATTCGTATTCGAATATCAACATATATATTTGAAACAATCTCATTATAAATTCTGATCATATCTCCTTTTTTTAACACAACGTATAGAATTGCCTATAACCCCTTCCCAACCCACAAATAAGAGGATAATACGTTTCAACACACCCAAACTCACGTCCTCCTACATTAACAACAATACCAATTGATTGGAGATAATTATTTTTTTTTCGATTTCTTAAAGTTTCCACCAAAATAAGTCTAGTGATCAGTTCTTTGCATTCTCTAAGCCTATTAAGGGATAGACGCTGACTACGAAATTTAAAACTATTTCATACCTAATATGAAGATCGAACCCTCGATTATTGATTAAAATAGAAAAAACCTTTACCATCTTACCTACTCCCTAGGATGAAAGTTAATCATTTTCTTTAAACGAAGATGAGAAAAAAAAATCTAATATTCATCAAATCCTTCATTTGATATGGCAACTGGTTGGACACGCATTTTATATTCTTTACAGTGATACAGTGAGTGAAGTACTATCAGTTCGAAATAAGGAACATTTTTACTTCCTTTATTTATTTAATTTTAACTTTCACAGTCTAAGAGTACTATTTGCCTTTTGCATGAAGAAATGTCTGAAATTTGAGAAGATTTAGGTAAAAAAATTAAGCTCGTTTAAAATATGATTCGGGCTTAAGTTTAAACATTCAAGGCCAAACCCGAGCTCGGCCGGCCCATTTTTAAGTTTATAATATTTTATATTATGTAATTTATAACACATAAAAAATTAAATCTATGTTAATTATATAATACTACTCTAATGTAAACATTAAAATAATGTTAAGATGACTATATAAAAATTTTTAATAAATAAAAAAAATATTAAATTAAAATATTGTAAAAAAATAATATGGGCGGGTATAAAATGGGTTTGGGTTAATTTATTACAAATATAAATAGGTTTGGGTAAAATTTTAGGCCCATATTTTTTACTGGACTAAGCTTCGGCAAAGATAAAATACGTTAATATAATGCTTAGACCCAATTCAACCTATAAAAACCTCTAGTTATTATCAAGTGTTGTGTCTTAGAGTTTGTATTGTCAATTCATTGACTGAGTAAGACTTTACATACATAAATACCATTCTTGATTTGGGAAGCAAATTATGGTAATAGAAATCTCTTAATGGAAAAGCATGGAGATAGAAATGTTAATGGCTAGACACAACCAATGAAGTTGACATAACTCCTAAAGAATAAACAACATTCAACTATAATTCAAAGGCACTAAATGCAATCTTTAATTAGTTAGATGAACAACAATTTAAAGTAATTTCTATACATCCGATAAAGATGTTTGAATGATTCTTCAGAATTAACATAATGTGCATATGTTCATACTTCATTGGTTTGAAAATTGAAAATGAATAAAATTAAGTTCCTAAACTTTCTAATATTTCTAAAAAGCAAATTAATTTGTAAAATATTATATTATTTTTATTAAAAAGATTTTTTTTAAATCATACAATGATGAAAGCTAAAGGCATCACTATTGAAAAAAAAATCCAAAAATATCAAAGTTGAAAAATGTTAGGTTAGTGTGAAAGATGTTGTTGCATCAATTACTCAACTTATCCTCAATAGTCTTTTAGGATGGAAAAAGATAATCAAATTCTAATTTTTATCTTCTTTGTATTAAATGCATAATAAATGTGTTTAATAGTTTCTTGCCACATCATTGGTTGTATAATTCAAAATAATTATACAGTTGGCATTATGATTAAGATGTTTATTGACTCAAGTATGGTTTAGATTCGAGTCGCACTAGTTACGTTATTGTTAGGACTTTACCTGATGAAAATTGTATATAATTTTGATAAAAAAAATTTAAGTGTTAAACTTAAATTCTAATCCATTTGGTATACTATTTACTAAATATAAGATAAAAAATAAAGTTTCAAATGGCTTTGAATATAAATACAAAACTTTGGAATAAATTATATTATTAAACATAAAATATTATAAAATTTAAAACTTATATAATAATTATAAAATCTAAGAAGACCAAATAAAAATATAAAAATAATTATTGAATAAAAGAAGAGAATTGTGTGTTTGAATATGATAGATTTGGGAAAGAATTTCATTTGTATAAGGTTTTCAAATTTTCCAAAATAAATTTACTTATTTGAGGTAAAAATAAGAATTTCAAATTTTTCGAGAAATTTTAAGAACAGATTTAAGTAACTCAATTTCATATTTTTTTAAATTGTTGGGTTCTTTTATTATTTCAAAAAATTACACATATCCCACATTCTTTAGATACACATATTAAATAATTTTTATATAATTTTTGTTTACTATGAGCTTAGAAGAGTCCAAATAAAAAGATGGGCATGTGTGCATGATAAAAGGCCCAACACTTTTTAATTTTACTGTTTTAGTTAAAAAAAATCACTTGGTTTCGTAATTAAAGATATGCTTGATAAACTGGAAAATTAAGTACTGAATTTTTATTGTTAAATTTTATAAATGCTTAATATTGTTTGATAAAAATAAATATTAATTTTTAAAATATTATTTATTTTTAAATATTATTTTAAATGGTTTTGGATGAAAGATAAATATATTAATTTGAATATTTCATTTCGTAAATAATTTATTTCAAGTTTTTAATAAATAAAAATCAATTTAATGTTCTCTACATTAAGTGGTAAGTAGCTACCTACCTACTAATCTTATTTAATACTTTCTTTTGTTGAAAATTTTAAATTAAATAAAAAATTAAAATGATGAAAATTTTCAATGATTTATCAAACACGTCGTAGGTCAAAATTTTGTTAACAGAATCAAATCGTTTTAAACATATCATATATTTTCTTAACCGTTATATTTTCTATTTTTGGTATGTATGGTACCCATAAATGCCATCCATGACCGCCTTCAAATTTACTTACTAGTTTTCACGTTCCCTTCTAAATTTTCTCTATATTCTCTTTAAAAAAGCCTTCGTCTTACAATCTCAGTTGAGTGTTTAGCTGGTTCGCTCTTCTTTATTCTCTATTTTCCTACCATTCAATAGAAGTACTTATTGAATCCTGGGAGATACACATACCCATGAAATATCCTTAAAATTAATGGTATTTATGCCTCAAACAATTTCATCTAAAAAAGATGGTTTTTTTAAAAAAAAAATTGTAATTTTATTTTATTTAATACACATGGTTGGACTCACTATAAAATAAAAATATTTATTTTTTTTATAAATCTAATTATATCCCTATTGGATATTTTTATATCATTTATTTTTTAATACCATTATTTTTATAATTATTTTTAATTTTTAAAATTCCAAAAACCTAGTTTTTTGCAAAAAAACAACTATTTATGCAAACAAAACTGTTACCATAGCTAGCACTTTGAATTGATCAACTCTAAAGAAATAAAATATAACAAATGACATTCTTTGTTAAATGATAGTTGACTTCTTTACTTTTATATATATTAATAGGTTAAAATATGTAATAAATTCATGTACTTTTTATAAATTTGAAATTTAGTCTTTTTATTTTATTTTTTTAAATTTAGTGTTTTTTTTTTTTAGATTTCAAAATTTAAGTATAACTATTAATACTGTTAAAATTATATTGTTAAATTTAGGTTAATTACAATGTCATTTTTAGCTGCATTACTACTAAGTGAGTATTTGTTTTATATGTTTCAAAATGTCAAACCAACAAATTTAGCAAAATAATTTTATTAATGTTAAGAATCAAACTTAAATTTTAAAATTTAAAAAATAAAAAGACTAAATTCTAAGCGTGGGTTTGGATGGGCGATGCGTTTACTTACGGTTAGGGTAAGCTAAACGTACTATAACTATACTGTACCACACCCCATCCGCCCAACCAAACTCACCCTAAATTCTTGAAGAATACATGAATCTATAACATATTTTAACCATATTAACCATATATGGTAGAAGGAGACATAATTATATGTTTACTTTGCATTAGTATTATTTAATGTGAATTAAAAGTTGCAAATTAAAGTTAATCAAAAGTGGATGAGTATCACCATCAAATATTGAACATTTAAGAAAAGTTGTGGAGTGAAAGACCCTAAAGCACACCTTCATGATGAACTACTCAACTTTGAATTAATAAATTAATTTTTTGACTGTTAACTTCTAAATTTCTTCCGATGGCCACATTATTTAATGTATTGGTATTCAAATGAAAAACAGGAAACTTGTTAAACCCTAAAATCCTCCCCACCTACTATATGAATCCCCCCTCCCCCCCCCCCCAAAAATAAGATCTATGTTATAATGGTTAAAACCTAAAATATTGTTGGTAGTGGATGCAAACCTTGCAAGTTCAACAACAAAATAAAGCCATTCTTTAAAGATAAAAAGTAGTTGAATTGTTGGTAAAGAAATTGTCATTGGGTATTAATTAGATCTAATCATAGATTGGGTCGAGTTCGGGTTAGGTTAATACAAAAATTTTAAGTTCATTTTCTAGGTCCAAGTTTAACCCGAAATATAAGTCTAAAATTTTGTCCAAGACCAGCCATGATAAAAAATACTAAACCCGAGCCTAGTACAATCCGCCTATATTAATATTTTTATATAAAAATAAAGTAAAAAATATAATACATTAATTGCACTAAAAACATTAAAATAAATGTTTCCCAACAAATTGAAAATACATTAAAAAAATTTTTATACTTAAATAACACAAAGATAATTGCAACTTAGTAAGCAAATGCCTGTAAAATAGTAGCAAAATTAATAATAAAATAAGAGTTATATAATATCCAAACAACAACAACAAAATAGTAACAATATAATAGCAAAATGGTAGCAAAACAACATCAAAATGGCAAAAAATAACAACAAAACAGCAGTGAAAAAAATTTAGACAAATTCAGGTTGGGCTCGAGCAAAAAAAACTTATCTGAGGCCCAACCCATTTAGAAAATAGATCTTATTTTTTGTCCAAGCCCATTTTTCAGATGTAATAGGCCCATTTTATCCGAGCCCGTAAAAAAACTATACCAGAACCAAAAATAGAAAAATAATAATAATAAAAAATAAAGCCATGAGCCGAATAAATTAAAAGTCCAAGTCCTTTTAAAAAAATAAAGGCCCAAAACACTAACCCAAATGCAATAACAAAACATAACCCGAAATAGAAATAAAACACTAGTTCAAAACCTAAAATCCTAACCCAATTTACATACGGCCCAAATGAGCTCAAAATGAGAAAACACTAGAAACCCTAGAGGTTTCTGGAATACGCAGTCCAATAGCTAGCCATGAAATCGAGCCTCTCACGAACGGCCTCCCCACAAGTAGCTTGCTTCTCTGTACGTCTTCATGTCAACATAGAACCTGCGAGAACAGAAATGCTAACAGAATATACAGCAAATGAAAGTAGGAAAATAGAATTTTTCATTTTTTATTCATTCTGTAAATTCGGCAATAAAAAGCCATGTGCACACTGAAATACGCATACAAAATATCAGAAAGGAGCAAACATAAAGTTATACAAAGGTGATCCAAAAATCTGTTTATTTCTTTTTTGTTTCTTTCAATTTGCTTGCAACATTAGCATAAAAAAATGAAAAAGATACTTGAATTGATGCTGATGAATGCCCAAGTATCTAGGAAGTATGGAGATTTGGGGCGAGGGTCGAATGTTTTTTTTCTGTCTAATTTTTTCTTTGTTTTTCGGGAGAATAATATACGATTTGGGGTTTTTTTTTAAAAAAAACAAAGAAAAGGAGAAAGAGTAGCTTACCAGATCTCCATGGGTGACCTTCGTTGGCAAGACCGGGTCGCTGCTTGCGCACCGTCGACCATCAAACTGAATAGTGGGTTCGGCGGCTGCTAGAAGGAAACCCTAGCAGAATGATTTCCAGGCTGTAGTTATTTTAATTAAAAGTTTGGCTGTGTTTAGAGAAGAAAATAGGAGAAAAAGAGGTTTTAATAACCCATTAAAAAACGACGCCGTTTAAAGAAGGGAAAGATCCGCGCGTTGACCCGATCCGAAAGCGGATCCGCGCCCTTTTGTTTCAGATGGGTAATTTGCGCGTTTAATTCCTCCCCTTTGCATCGCATTTCAATTGACTCTTATTGGCATCTTATCTATTTTTTTAAATTTTCCCCAAAAGTCTGTGTGCTATTTCATTTTAGTCTGCGTCTAAGTGCTGCGTTTTGGGGTCTGGAATATTTCCAGCTTTGGTCCCCGTACATTTGCGCATATGGCACGTTGGTCCTCTTTTCGATTATTTTATTTATAAATTAACCCTTTTGTTTTAATTTAATTTTAATTAAGTTTTTTTTTGTTTTTTTTAGATTCATTTCACAGTCATTTTTTAATTCTTGTTTACTTATTTGTATATTTTGAATTACCTTGATAATTGTATTTTGTTTTTTAAATTTATTAGTGCAAAATTTTTATATCATATCATTTCAACATTTTGTATAATATTTTATATAAATGTTCTTAAACATTATTACATACATATAATTTATAATAAATTTAATTTTATGTATATTATTAATCTTATGTTATTTTATACATATAATTTCTTTTAAATCTATTCACATATTTTATATATATCTTTGTTATTTAAAGGAAAATCCTACATATCTAATGTATTATTTAAATTATTATTACGTATAGATATATATTGGTACGTACGTTTGATCTATATTCATCATTAAACCCGTATTATTTTATATGTATAATTTCTTTTGAATCTATTTGTGTACATAATTATGTTTTTTTTAAATCTATTATATATACAATTTATGATAAAATTAATTTAATCTTATATGCATTATTAATTCCATGCTATTTTCACAAACAATTGCTTCCAAATCTATTTATATACATATACGTTTTGTAAATCTACTATGTATATAATTCATTTCCTAAGATATATCTTATTATGTATTTTACTATCCATTCATATTTTATATATTATTTAAATTCTCTTTTGTTGTGGGTATTGTTAGTTTTAAACGAATGTTTTTACACTTTGCATGTTATTTAGATGTCTTCATTCTACAATATTCATTTTAATGATTGTATATATCCCTAGTTTTTTTATACAAATTATTTAAAATTCATCAATTCATCAATTCATCTATTATATATATTATGTGTTCATTAATTCATCACTATTTTAAAATTGTCTTATACCACATTGGTTTCTAATCTCCATTTTGTTTTGTACATTTTGTCTTGATTGTGTTATATTAAGTTATGGATTATTGTTGCACATTATTTTTTCGTTTTTGCATTGTTATATCAACTGTTCTTGGTTCATGTTTGAAAGTGTGGTTCTATGTTTCTTGGATTAATGATATGTAATTGTTTGTTTTTGTTAAGTTGGCTAAATAAGGTTATATTATCTTCATGCATCAAGTATTGTACGTTATTCATGCATATTATCCCATATTTATTACTTCTTTTCCTTTTGGTTTACAAATGTTGCTTTGTAATTTTCAATTTTTTTTTAAAATCAATTGTTCCATTTTATTTCAAGTAGAATTAAAGCATTTTGAGCTAGTTTACAATGGTTTATTTAAAAATTTTCAAATAAGGCAATGTTCAATATTTGAAAATTCGAAGAATCATGCCCTACTGTGTTGGGTTTCGATTCTTCGCTGGACTAAATCATTAGACATCCTTTTGTAATTTTTAACGTATAAGCTTTTGGAAGTCAAAAATCAATCGTGTTTTCAAAGGTATAAAGAATCGTGTCCTATCGTGCTAGATGTGATGTTGTATGCCTTTGAAACGAAAGAATTTTGATGACCAACTTGAACCACTCAAATGTTTTAAAAAGAACCATATTTCAAAAATTCTTTCTAAAATCTTAGACATGAGGACAGCACTTAATCAATCTGATACCATTTTTTGGGCGTAGTGAGGGTGATAACCCTTCCTCATATGTAATCGGCTCCCGAACTCATTTTTAAATTTACGTAGACCAAAATTGATTTAAATGGAATAAAATGTTTTATTAGGTGATCCAATCACACCTAAACAAAAAGATTGGTGGCGACTCCATACTTTATTTTAAAGTCTATCCCCATTTTTTCCTAAGATAAAAAAATGGTTTCGACATCAGACATATATATTTTTCCCAAACCCTCTCACTTTTAGGATGGGCCTTCGTGTAACACCCCTTACTCGGTCTGGTCGCCAAACCCGAGCTACAAAATATTACTACTGTAATCGAAATTGAAAACATTAAAATAAATCATGAAATAATAATTTGTATCTCAATCGTGATCTTATGATGTCATTCAAATATAAATCGAGACTAAATCAAGCTTACGGAAGCTCTATTGATGACCCGGGCATGAATTAGGACCAAATTGTAAAGTTTGGAAAATTTGAACTCCACGCTGTGACGAGTCATTCCCACGTTATGACATTGTTAGGCAGTGAGTTACATCATGACGTCGGACTACTTGACGTTGGGACGTCATAGGCTGTTGGTTGACGTTGCGACAAGAAGAATTCTACATTGTGACAAGGACTCTATTTTTGGTAAAATATGACCATTTTGTAACTATTTCATGCCAAGCCAAACCATTTTCTCAAATGGTGCATATTTTGCCATTCAAACCTTCAAAAAGCCAACTTAAACATATACCAACACATCCTTTTAACCAACCATAAGACCATTCAAGTAATTCTACTGGAAATGGACACTTTATTAAACATAACAACCTAAGTAATCTTCACAACTTGTAAACCTGATAAAAACATAACAATTTCAATCCAAAACATACATATATCAACCTACTAAGTAACTAACCAATATGCCACAATGGCACTATTACAACAATAAGAATATAATAACATTACAAGTCATTCAACTCAATTGGTACTATTCATACCATTCATCCAAATCAAATATGCAATTTAACATATGTTACCCTCACATGTTCATACCAATCATTCCTACCATTCACATCACAATACTCAACCTTTTTCACATTCAAAATTGACCATTCAACAGCTTCAAACACTTAAAAAGACATATATACATATCATGTAACCATCAAGAACAAGTATTACATGTATATCATAACCATTAACATCCAAGATGACACTTATACATATCAAGCCTATATACATGCCAAAAAATCAAGTTTCAAACAATTAAAAGTCTGCCGAAATTGAAGCTGGATAGTGTGAGCTAAAGGGTGATTCGATTGTCGAGTTCTACAAAACGTCAACTACAGAAACAAAAAATGAAACAGAGTAAGCATTTACACGCTTAGTAAGTTCATAGGTATTTAAACGGTAAACTCACCTCATTTTATAATTAGACAAACCAAAACAACTAGTTTAACTGAGTTCTTATCACAATAATTCACATTCACAAGGTGTGTATTTCTTATACAACTATATAGCTATCAATTCATTCAGTACAATTCAATTTAGTATCATTTCATCAGAACTGTTAAACATGTACATCATTCATATAAACACATCAATTTCCATTCATCTCATAAAATCAGTCAATATATTCTCTTTTAAAAAATTAGCCCAATGAACCAAATAAATAAATACGGATATGTAGGTAACTACACCACATCACTAGGCACCAAAGTGCTGAGCAGTAAGCACCGGAGTGTTGAACAATAGGCACCATAGTGCAAATCAGTAGCCACCGAAGTGCAAACAGTGGCACCGAAGTGCAATCCTGTACAAGCGCGCGACTAAACCTATTGACATGCCAATTGTATCCTATCCTATGTTCATTCAGACTTAATACTCATATCAGAACAACTATTTACAATTCAGTAATTTTCATCCTTTTTGTACCATTTTGAATACATTTCAAAATACAATTTATAAATAAAAACTCATGATTTAAGCATAGTCAATACATTTATAAACACAATTACACCATATGAACTTACCAGAAACAACAAAGTTAAAAGGGTCAGGGACTAATTTGCAATTTCTCTTTTTCTTCGATTATCTACTGTTGATTCAATTCTTAATCTATACGGTAATTCATTTCAAAATGTCAATGCCAATTACCTTATAACATCTTATTTAAGGCATATGAAAACTTAATTTCATTTTACACAATTTCTATAAAGTTTTGAATTTTATTCAATTCCGTCCCTAAAACCAAAACTATCATATCTTTCACATTTCTACCTTGTTTTAACAATCCAATTTCAAATACACTCTTCTAAAGCCCTTTGATTTCAGTAATTACAGAAATTTCATGTCAAATTCAAAATATTTTCATTTTAGTCCCTAAACTCAAAATTAACAATTTTTTTTTACAAATTAGTCTTTAATCAAATCTAAGCTTACAATCAAGTTATTTGACATAAAAAACCATCAGTGGAAACATTTCAAAACTTTAAAAGTTTTAAGATTTAGTACCCAGATTAGCTAAATTAAGCTACAACAATATCAGAAATATAAATTTTACAAAAAAAATGCCTTAAGAGTACTTATATGTAGCGACCCAAAATCCGTGGGCACCGGAAAGTTTATTATCGGGCCTTTGACATAGTGAACCAGGTTTAAAAATAATTATTAGGAGTAATAATGAGTTTAGTGGTATGTGTAATTAAAATTTGATTAAGTGAATTTAGTTTAATTTAGAGTAATTAGTAAAAAGGATTAAATTAAATAGAGTATAAAAGTTTAATTATAAAGTAGAGAAAAGACAAGAGACTAAATTAGTAAATAAATCATAGGAGTGACAAGTGTAAGGAAATAATTAAATACAAGTGTAATAATGAAAATGAATACAAATGTAAATTAATAAATAATTTACTTAAATTATAAGTAAAATATATTATTATTATTATTAATGTTAAATAAATTAGAATAAAACACATGTATGGTGATGGTTATAAACATGTGCAACAAAAATATGGAAACAAATGTAAAATATAAGTTGATATTTAAAAGATATTAATTAAAATAATAATTAATAAAGGTTAATAAAACATAAAATAAACACGTCGAAACTATTTTTTTGAAAACGGGCGTCGACTTATTTAAAAACAAAAATGGAGTCGCCACCAATCCTTTTTATTTAGGTGTGATCGGTTCACTTAGAAATTTAGTCGTTTCAATAAAATATTTCGATTTATTAAAATAAATGATTTTGGTCTACAAAAAATTGAGAAAACGGACCCGGGAGTCGGTTACGTGAGAGGAAGGATTAGCACCCTCGTCACGCCCAAAATTGGTACATAATCAATTAATTAACGTCTTAATGTAGAAAGTTGAAAAGATTCTAAAATAAATTTTAAAATACGATCCTTTCTCATGGATGCTAATTTTAAAACGCCTGAATTACGTTGAAACGAGCATCACAGGCTTACTCGTCCCGAGATAGTAAGGTGTCACATCCAATAAGTTAGGACGCGACGTTTAAATCTTCGGGAGCAAGTTTGCCTTTAATCTTTATCGAAACTTTGTGTATTTTGAAATCTAAAAGGATATTTAGCTTTTTAGGCTTAACAAGAAAATCGAAACCCAGTAAGTTAGGGCATGTTTTCTTGAATTTCCGAAACGCGAAATATTGCCTTGCTTTGAATATTTTTGTTTTTGAATGATAACGAGTACAATATTTAAACGACGTGCGTTATTTGTTTGGATTAAAATAAAACGATTTATTTGAAAAATGTAACAAGGCTTGATTCATGAGGTGATGATATGAAATAAAAATATAGTGCGACATAGAACGATGATACATGAATGAAACATTACACAAACGAATGATAATAATATGAACACGTGTAAGTGAATTAAAGTACACGCAATGGCAATAATCACACAACATATATTATTTAAACACTAGTATTAATAATTAAAGACAAGTGAACTAAGCGACACAAAATTTTTTTTTAAAAAAAGTAAATAAATAAATAGTTGAAAGCAAACTAAAATCAAATAATTGCAAAATAAATTTTAAGAGGACAATGAATGAATTTATAATAAATAATGTGAAAAAAAGAAAGTTAAAATCAACAATATACCAAACGGTTTTTTTTTTTTTAAAAAGGAATGATATATATATATGAAAAACTTTAAAATAGATAATATATATATACACAGAAGTATGAAATAAATAATGTAAAAAATTAAAGTAAATAATAATAAAACATTTTAAAATAAATAAATAGAGTTCAAAATAAGGTATATAAAACAATTTAAAATAAGTAATCAAAACAATTTTAAATAAATAATATATAATAACATTTTTTCTTTTTCTTTTTTTAAATAAATACCATGAACGGCAATTTGAACTAAATAGTATAAAATGATTTAAAAGAGTTAACACATATAATTCATTTAAAAAAAATAAAATAAAATACAATACAATAAAATAATATATAAAGTAATTAAAAATAAATAACTTATACACCTTTTAAAATAACATACGAAAGCTTTAGATATATGATGTGTAAAAAGAATTTTAAAATGAATAATAAAAGGCAAAACAGTTTTAATATAACTACTATATAAAAACTTAAAATGGATAAACATAGAACAGTTTAAGTGAAATAATATGTAAAAAAGAAAAAATCTAAACGGTTTAAAGAGCAAATAAAAAAAAACAAACAAAAAATTAATAATAATAAATAGAAGTAATTTAAAAATAAAAATGAAGTTAAAAGGTTAGAGAATGCATTGCAAATCAGTACAAAGATAATGGGGCATAACCATAAATACCAAAAGCTACCATGGGCTAAAGCAACAAACGCGTAAACTCGCGAGGGCTAGATGGGAGAATATCCCAGGTCGCAATGCGCAGCGTTTTAGCCGATGGCCTAAATGACACGCGAATAAAATTATAGGGGTCAATTTAAAATATACAAGAACATTTGAGGGTTTGATTGAAAAGTTCAAGAAGAAGGAAGGATTAAAATAAAAAAAATATACCATTTAAACTTCAGAAACACGCGGATCCCCTTTGCATCGGGTCCGGTCGAGCATGGGTTTGCTCATACGATGCTGTTTCAGTGCTGGTCCTTTGGTGCAAAACGGCACCGTTTTGCACTGCTATTTAAACTAATTTTTTTTACTTTTTTTTTCATTTCTTCCCTTTTCTTCTACAAAAAACAGAGAGCAGCCCCTCCTTTTATAATTTTTCTGTGCCAGGGTTTCTTAACCCATCATCGTCGTCGCCTTGATCGTCGTGGTTCCACCGTGGACGGTGGTCGGTGGTCGGAGCCACGCAAAGACCAGATTTTTGGCCCTTTTTAAGAGGGTCCGAAAGCAAAGCCCTCCAAACTCAGAAAATGCGAAAGAAAAGGTCCCTCCCCCTTCCTTTTAAGTCCAATTTTGACGACGAAGAACATGTCCGACGACGTGATTCAGGATTATCCAGTGAGGTTTCTTCTCTTATATTTTTTTGTTTAAAATAGATTCGTAATAAAATAGAAAAGATAAAAAATAAAAATAAAAAACGAAATGAAATGAAATGAAATGAAATGAAAACAAGAAATATAAATAAACAGTCAACCTTTTTTCTTGTCTTTTCGCTTTTTGGTTGTTCAATATTCATGTGTTCAAAATTTACATTTTGTCTCTGGCTATATAGTCGAATACATATCCATTTCTCTATTGCCTTTGCGTGTTATTTTGTTTTTGCTCCTTTTTTGCATGTTTGCAGGTCCATGGAGGGTCAACGGACGAGGAAGTTTCCACTTCCGTGGAAGGAGAGTGGACCTTTGGGCAGAGTGCGCGCTGAGGCATATGGGTGGTGGCTGCGGCGCGAGGGAGGCTCAGAAACCCTAGGATTTCTGAGTTGGTTTAATGTTTTAGGCCAATTGGGCTGATAGAAATTGGGTTAGGGATTTTGGGTTGTGTTTGGGCCATTTGCAAATAGGGCCTGCTAGGTTGTAGTTGGGTAGTAGGTCATTTGTTTAGGTTGTTTAGGGCCCGGATTTGGACTGTAATAACTTTAGACTGTTATTCATTTTAAGCATTTTGGGTTGTCTACTTTGGGCTTGGGCCGGGCAATTTTGGCCTGGTACAAAACAAATTGAAAAAGGAAAGAAGAAAAAGTTACAGAGAGCTCACGAAATAGAAAGAAGAAATCGGGGAAAGAAAAGAAGAAAGGAAAAATAGGGATTTTGGGATTCCATGTTAATTGTTAAGTTAATTTTAGTCCTTTTCTTTTAATTTTAATATTTTTGGAATCCTAGAGTGAAATACTCTTGGATTTGAGTTAAAATTTTGAAAGTTAATGATTTTTATTTAGTAGGGTTTATGTTGAACAAATGATGGAATTGGGGGTTTATTTGATAGAAATTTTAATTGGAACTAATTAAAGGATTAAATTGTAAACTATGCCATAAGTTTTATGTTATAGGGACTAAATTGATAGAAATTCAAAATTATGAAAATATGATGAAAACTTGATAGTTAAATGTAAGTTTGGTAGGGAATTGAGTAATAAAAAATATGAACTGAAGAAGAAAAATATATGAGTTTAGTTAGGACTAAATTAGAATTAAAGTAAAAGTTAAATAAAAATTTCAGTATTTAAATTGTGTTATGCTAATAATTGTGGAACTATTTTAATTGTTTGTAGCTAATATCGAGCCTGAAGCATCAGCCCAAAAAGGAAAAGAAAAGATTATCAAGGATTAAATTCGAAGAAAATTCTGGTTTGTATCACTATAACTCAAGCTTTATAATTAATATGTGTTTAATTTAATATGTATGTGTGGTAAGTATTTTAAGGTAAGTATTTAATGAATTGATAAAATTTGTGATTGGGTATTAAAATTGAGATTGATACTGAACTGAATTATGGGATATTGAATATTGTTTTGAATACTGAATTGAACTGTGAAATTCCTGAATATTGTTACGTATACTGCATTGAACTGTAAAATTTCTGATGAAACGAATTACTGTATTACTGTGAAAAATTGATCGAAATAATAAATTATAATTAATATTGAATCGAAATGGAAATTGTACTAAAAAATTATTTGAATACCCTATTAACTAATCGGACTTGTCGGATATAGTTGGCATGCCATAGGATATGGAAGAGTACGAGTTTTTGTCGGCTTACTAATCAGGCACTTATGTGCCAACTACTGTTACTCTTACCGTTACTGTTACCGATTCGACACTTTGTGTGTCGAATATTATTACTGTTACCATTGCCGATTCAGCACTTTGTGTGTTGAATACTGTTATTGTTCTGTTACTGCTATTGTTACTGATTACTGTTTAGCTACTGTGTACCATTAAGGCACAATGTGTCATACTGGTGAGTTGGTTGAATTGGTTATGTTTGAAATGTATACGGTTTTAATTGCAAGGGGTTTTATGTAAAAATAAAGAGAAATACTGTTGAAATTTATAATAATAAAAAATTATTTTCCGGAGTATTTGAATGAGTCCCGTTTCACTTTTCATACATGTTTTAGACTTCGAGAGTTTATTATAATGACTTAGTTATTAAATTATACAATGAATGTTATTGTATTTGTGAATTATTCGTAAGTTGTCTGATATATCTGATAATACCTCATAACTATGTTTCGACGACGGTTCAGGGTTAGGAATGTTACATTATATGCAAGAATTAAATCTTGGCCAAATTTCTTAAGTTTAAAAAATGATTGTTTCGATAATGGAGAGAATAAAAGATGAAGATGACTTTGGTGTTTTAATATTCTTTTATGTTTTAATATACATATTTTTATTTAACATAATTTTTAACTAAGATTTTAACATATAAACAATTGAAACTAAGCATTAACCATCCAAGCCAATTCATTATTGTCTAATTATCACATAGACCCTTGAACAATTATTAAATACGGATATTATCTAATAAAAATCAATAGCGATTAACTTTTATAATTTTTACGATTTAGTCCTTGCACCTTAATTAGTCACTAATTCGGCAAAATTACCTAATCCAAAATTTAGTTTACGAAAATTACCTATATAATAACTCTGTAAATGTTTACTAAAAATATTTATGGGCTCAGTTTATGAAAATAAGGTCTCGATACCTTATTTTCCAAAACCATTTACTTTAGGGTCAAACCATTTGTACTTTAACTAACTTTCCAGTTAACAAATTCATCATATCAAGATTCAATATAACACTATAATTTACTCATAAATATTAAATAATAATATTTACTAACCCAATCATCAAAAATGGGATTCCAAAACTATCGTTTCCAGTACCACTAAAAAACGAGTTGTTACACTGAAAATGGGATTAAGTCTGGGTTTAATATGGAATTGTTATAGTATATTGTGCTCATATTGTGGAGGTACTATTTACTTTTTTAAGCTTAATATTATTTCCTTTCACTTTGGTACTTAATTTTTTCTTTTTTAGTTACTTAAAGTATCCAAACGTTAAAGTTTAGTTCAAATTTAAGTAGACGTTAAAGAAAAAATCACACCATATCACGTCAAGACTTTTATATTTTTCCTTAAATAATTGACTTAGTATATTATTTTGTATCCGAGTTTAACACTTTTTTCTAATGTCGTACTTATGTTTTTTTTTGTCCAATCTGATAAGGTAATGGTGTTAACTTTTTAGTGTTTAATTCAAGTTTTAGGGTAGATTTAATTGAAAGTTAATAGTTAATATTATTGTATTAGAATTTTTCATGATTTTTTAATAGAATAAATTTAGTGTTAATCATGAATTTATTTAATTTTGCGTTCAATTTGTCAAATGCAATTAGATGAATATTATTTAATTCGGGTTTTAGGGTTGATTTAGTGAAAGTTGATTGTTAATATTATCAGCTAATTATATAATTTCACCAAATCAATTGTAAAACCCAAATTAAACATTCAAAAGTTAACACCATTACTTTCAAGTACCAAAATATATAACTTTTGTCAAATACAGGTGTCGAAACCATTATCAGATCGAGTTTTAGAAAATGGGAATCGATTTTAAAAAATGAAAACGGGAGTCGCCACCAATCTTTTTAGGTGTGATTGGATCACCTTTAAAACATTTTGTTTTAAAATCATTAGTTTTGGTCCACGAAATAAAAGAACGGGTTTGGGAGTCGGTTACGTACGAGGAAGGATTAGCACCCTCGTAACGCCCAAAAATTGGTACCTAATTGATTATCAAATGTCTTTAATGTCGAAAGAAAAAAATTTTAAGATGTAGTCCTCTTTAAAATATTTTAACTTTGAAAATTGGGATTCACTAGCGTCAAAGTATTGACATTAATGTAGCACCCCAAACCCGGCTCAGAAGTTATGGCCGGATCTGACATGCCACATCAAAAATGTTATAAAAAATTTTCCATTCTAAGTCCAGAAAATCGTACTTGATGTTCAAAAGATTAATTTCATTATAGGTTAAAGTGAATGGAAGCTGTGCACCAGGTAGGAAATCGAAAAAGAGGTGGTGAGTCCATCGGACTGCTTAAGTACCAAGCTCTCTTCGGATCCAATCCTAGACATGCATACCGCCATTGCCACACCTTAACGTCATTGATATTTCTAGGAAACCGATTTGATTAAGTCATTTTTAGGAAAAGTGATTAATTTTGGAAAATACTTTCATTGCGGAAGCTTTGCTTGTTGTCGTGTTATTTTGAAATCAACTGTTGTTTTTGAAAACGCGCCCTAAAGCTATCCAATTTCAACAGTTAAAATAAGTATTACCTATCTTAGTAATACATATTAAAACCATAAAAAAATAATTAAGCGGCCTTATTACATTTAAAAGCCCAAAAACTTCAAACGTAAATAAAAGGATGTCCAGTTCACCAGAAGAAAATCAAACTTTCAGAACGGGTGGCCACTCCGAATTCCCTCACAGCTCCAAGCCCACTATGGTTGGGGATTTCCTGCGTGGATGAAAATAAAAGGGGTGAGTTTGGGGAAACTCAGTGTGTAAGGAAAACCCATTCAAAGCCCAAGTTAGCTCAAGCCTATTGGGCCTAAGCCCATTCAGGTAACAGTGGTACTGGGCCAGAGCCCTTTTCAAATTACAATAAACTGGGCCTTAGCCCTTTATTCAGATAACAGTATGGCCCATAGGCCAATTTCAAAATACATGCAACATCAATAACATATGCAAGCCCATTTGGGGAGACTACTCAACCCACCAACCACTACACTCCACCCGTACCAGCCATACACTCCATGTGAGGATAGCTCAACCCACCCAGCCCAACACTCCACAGTTGCAGCATTGCTGCTCAGTTAACAGTAAATTGAGGCAAAGCCTCCAGTACGTGGACAAGCCACTTTCAGTACTTCCTCCGTCAATATCCCAATCCCATGCATCAAATAATAACAACATGGCATGCAGTAAATAACAACAGTCAAACATGCATTTAAGTCAATTTAACCCTAGGGGTATTTCGGTAATTTATCTCCTAAGGGTAAAACTGTAAATTTTCCATTTTTAAAGGTATTTCAGTAATTTATCTATTTTAGGGTTTTTCATGCATATTCCTACCTTTCACGTACTACAGAATCACGTATCGAGGGTTCTTACCGAATTGGGCCCATTGGCCCATCATTCCAATTTTGGCCCATTAAGCCCAAAAATATCGAGGGCACAGAAATCATGCACTTTGCAGTCCAAACATTGCAGCTTACCAAAAACATTAATCGATTTACCTCACGAGCATTCGCACACTCGCAAATCTACAAAATACCGATTTTCGGCATTTCGGCTTTTCGACTTTTGCCGATCTAGACTAAGAAAGAGGGTGTTAGTTACACACCTATTTGCGACGATATGCTAACGAGATCCACACACGAACCGCCTACAATTGGATTACTAACACGTTAATCTAACTATTCAAATACAAACTACGTATTAACCCCTTACAATATTCGGCCAACCACACCTGCAGATCATAGTAAGCTTATAAGAAAACAATAAGTAACTCATTAACAAATTTTTGTCAATGTTTACCACATAATCATAATTTCACTGCAAGCTGTCTTCCTGAGCAACAGTCACTAAATCATTTATAACTGGCGCTACGAAACTCCAAATCAAGTTCCGTTAATTTTCCTTGAAAATAGACTCATATATCTTCTATCCATAAAATTTTCAGAATTTTTGGTTTAGCCAATCAATACCAGATTTTTCTCAAATTTTCCCATGTTTTACTGTTTGACTAATCTGACCACTCTTCATTACGAATCAAATTTCTCATTGTACAGAATTCAAAATATGTTCTTGTTTATTTCATTAGAAACTAGACTCAATAAGCTTTAATTACATTATTTATTCAGCTTCTAATTCATCTCCCACAATTTATGGTGATTTTACAAAGTCACATTACTGCTGCTGTCCCAAGCAGATTTATTACCAAATTACTCTTTCACACATAACTTGCATGCATGTTTTTTTTTAAACATATATATCACCAATCAATCATCACATATCTATGATTTTACTTAAGTATAATCTCCATTTCATCATTTTAAAGCACAACATGTTAGCCGATTTTTCCCTTTAGCATCTAAGGCACATGCATGCTCATTTGTTTGGCTCAACTTCACCTATCTTCCATTTTTTCATCAAAAGAACATGAAACAACAACCATTTCCTTCATTTTAATTCATGACTAAATGCTCACAACACAACTAAAAACCAAAATATGCTTCAAGAGTTAAGGTAGAATCAAGAAGAACTCATGAACACCAAGAGAGAAGCCAACTACCATGAACTTACCTTCAATTTTCTTCCCCAAGTGACCGAACACTCAAGAGCTTTCTCCTCTCCTTTCTCTTCTCTAACTTTCAGCTATGATTAACAAAGATGGACAAAACTTTGTTCTTTTTACCCCTTTTTCTTTTAATAAAACTTCATATTTCATCCATTTAATTCTTTAATACAAAAGACATGAAATTCTTATCATGAAACATTTACCTAACCCATTATCATGGAACATTTACCTAACCTATTATCAATTTGTATCAATTTGTACCATAAATTATGGATATCAAGTGTACATTTTGTCTACAACAACATGATGGCTGGCCACTTCATGTAAAATGGGAGGTTTGTCATGCAAATCCTCCTATTTTGCACTCCTATTTATTTGGTCACTTCAATTTAGCCTATAGCATTTTCAAACATTTTCACATAGGTCCTATTTCATAATTTCACTCACAAATGACAAAATTAAAGCATGAAATTTTGCCAACATTCACAGGATTCCCGAAAATTGGGGCGTTACAATTAAGTTATCCCTTTTTTGAAATTCCTATCTCAAACAGCAAAACGCTATATCCAATAAGTTAGGACATATTGCTTTGAAATTCCAAGATAGTGGCTTGCATTTAGAAAACCTCTAAAAACTTAAAAGGGTACTTAATTATTCGAATTCAACGAGAAAAGTGGCAACCCAATAAGTTAGGGCACTGCTTTCTCGAAATTTCCAAACACCAAGCATTGCCTTATTTGCAAAAAATCTTATTTCGAGGTAACAAATAAATGAATAAAACGAATAAAAAGATAATAACAAATAAGCTAGGAAATATTCGAGATTAAAAAAAACTAGTAATAAATAAACAATCATTATGTAAGACTAAAGAATGATAGTATAGTGAAGATAATAATAATATTAATAGTAATAATACAAATAAAAATTTTGGAATGATGTGTGAAATTATATATATGTATGTGAATATATAGATAAGTAAACAATATATATAGTGAGTGAAGAGTAAAAGGTAAAACAAGTGTATTTAAAGAGTAATGGGTAAAAATATAATAATAGTGTAATAGTAGTAATAACGTAATAGTATTAGAAATATACGATATATAATATTGAAGGTAAATACATAATATATACATATTAAAAATAATCATACTATTAGAAACAACTATTAATAATACTACATAAATAGATATATAGTAGTAGCATATACATGATATAGTTAAAAAATATATAAAGTAAGATAATATGGGAAAAATATATATAAACGATATAATATTAGGGCATATGCAAAACAATAAAAATACAATATTAAAAAATATATATAATGTATACATAATATAATATTAAAATATTTACATGGTATATACATAATAATGTAAAAAATAAACTATTAGTAATATTATAAATATATACATATAGTAGTAATAATAATATAAAGATATTTCATATAAACATGTATGCACGTGAAAAAAAAGAAAAGAGAAAAATAATAATTACAAAAGTATGAAATCAAAATAATATGTAGAAACATGTTTATTCTAAAAAGAATAACTGAAACTTAATTGAGAGAAGAAACAAAATCCAAGAGATAACTTACAAGTAAAACAAATTATTGAAACAGAATTTTGGGCTAAAATTAATTGCGTCTAAATGTCCGAGATCTAAAATTAAAAATGCCCCAAATCTTAAAATACCGCGCAAATGGGGCAAATTGAAATAGCACACAGACTGCAGGGCCAATTTAAAATAATATAAAACTTAAATATGGCCCGATTGAAGGCTAGCACAAAGGAGGGGACCAATTGCGCAAATTACTCAATTAAAGGTAACATGCATGGTCCCAAGCAAAAAAGTTGATTCCACTCCCCCCATGCTACTTTGTTTTATTATTAATTAAAACTACTCCCCTATACTATTTTGTTTTATTATTAATTAAAACTATTCCTCCATACTATTTTGTTTTTATTATTAATTAAAACCATTCCCCATACTATTTTATTTTTATTATTAATTAAAACCATACTTTATTTTCTCTTTTTTTATCATAAAAAAAAACTTTTTTTAAGAAAAAAAAAACAACAAAAAAAAAGTTAAAACACCACCTTACCACCCTACATTCATTTTTCAAAATAGAGAGAAGGCTCTCAACTCTCTCAACCCTTCCCCTCCTCCGGTCATTGGACCGGCCATCAACCGTCACGCCGCTCATCGACCACCGACGGTGGCGCCGCAGTCCACGGTGACCGAAAAATCTTCCGAGGCCCTTTTTCGCTTCTTTTCTCGAGTAGAGCCCGGATTTGGGGTTAAAATGACCCAAAAACCTTCAAAAATTAATGAGAAGCACTCTAGAACTCAAGAATTCATTCGGTTTCCAGCCACCGATCCTCGGCGGTGGCTTCCTCGGTCGTCCACGATGTTGGAAAACTGAACATCGGTAAGATCCTTCCCTCTTTCCCTTTTTTTATATTTTTTACAAGTTTTTTTCTTTGTTAAAAATATTTGTAAAATAGATAAAACGAACGAACAGAAAGAAGATCAAAAAAATAAAAATAAGGACAAACACCTTTTGAACTTGTTTTCTCCTTTTGATTTCTCCCAAAAGTCTCTGTCTACAACCCCCTCTAATACAATTTCTTCTCTCCCAAAATACAATCGATTCTTCCTCAAAATACCATCGATCCCCCCATACTTACAATCGGTTCTAGTATGGCCTTTATAGCCATTTACAAACTTTATTATATATATTTGTTATCTTTTCTTCTTCTTGTATGGCAGGCAAACGGTGGTGGAGGCATGTGCCACTTGGTAGTGGTTGGAAGTGGGTGGTTGAGGCTTGCGGCTAAGGTTTCTAATTTTCGAAAATAGGTTGTGGGCTAGGGTTTCTAAGCTTTTGGGCTTCTTTTAGGTTTTAATTTTTGGGTTGTAATTGGGTTGGTAGCTTTGTTTGTAAATGGACTTTTAATGGGCATTTTGATTTTTTTTTCTTCAAAATTTGGTTTATTTATTTTAAGGCCCGGGCAAAATATGGGTTCTACAACAGGTATTAGATTGGACAAAAAAATAACACAGGTACCATGTTAGAAAATTATGTCATACTCAAATACCAAATTATGTATTAAGCCTAAACAATTTTGCTTAAGCCCATTTTAACTTTTAAAAAATAAATTTATTAAATTAAATTAATAACGTACCCGTGTTCTCTCCTAGGGATGAGTACTTAATTGAGTCAAGTCGAATCGAGTTAGTCGAGTTGACGAATCCTATTTTAGCAACTGAACTCAATTTGAAATTTTTTTGAATCGAATTAAGTCAAAAAATTTTGAGTTGAGTCGAGTACTCAATGTTGCGTTTACATAGACTAATTATTTAACTAATAGACGAAGTACAAATTGTTTAACTGCATAAATAATATAATGGTTTTATCTTTTAATTTGATGGGTAAACATTTATCAAAACAAAGTAGTTTTGTCTTTTACCTTAATAGTTTTAACTTTTAACTTTAGTAAAGATAAACATTTATTAAAATGACGTAGTTTTATTGTTTTTTATTCGGATTTTTGGATAACTCTAATTGTGTAATTCATATTCGAGTTAAATCGAAAATTTTAATTTTTTATTTGAGTTGATCCGAATAACTCGAACTATTTAATTCAAAATTTAAAATTTTTATTAAATTTTCCAAATTAAATTAAATTTTACTCACCTTTATTTTTTTCCTCTCCTTCTCGCACTTCACCTCCATCTGCCCAACACCAAAAACAAGACTACATTTATCCAACATAAAAAAATTCAAAAATATTTTTTACAGAACCCATGAAAGAATATAAAGATACAAGAGCCCCTCTCAATGAATTTTCTTTTATAAAAAATTATA
Source organism: Gossypium hirsutum (assembly GCF_007990345.1). Classification (NCBI taxonomy): domain Eukaryota; kingdom Viridiplantae; phylum Streptophyta; class Magnoliopsida; order Malvales; family Malvaceae; genus Gossypium; species Gossypium hirsutum. The sequence continues at coordinate 84,071,388 of NC_053427.1, forward strand.
TATAAAACTTTATATATATATATGAAATAATTAAATATTTTAATGAAAAATCAAATTACTGATCTTCATTAAATTTTGGATAGTTCATCTCCATCTAATATAATAATTAAATATTTTATCTCCAATAATAATAATAAAATCTGGATAATTTGTGGATTTGAAGATTCTCATGATAAAAAAATATTAGATTTCAAGATTGTTACTATAAAAAAAAGGGTTTCGAAATTTTAGTTTTTAAATTCTTATCATAAAAAAATACATATAGATAATAACTCTTTTCATTTCCAAATCCCTTTAGAGGTGTTTATGGGTCAGATCGGGTTAATTAAAATTTTAGGCTCGTTTGTTAGGTTTGGGTTTGGTTCAAAATTTTAGCTTAAAATTTTGTCAAAATCTAACCTAAATAAAAATGTTAAAATTTGGACTCAGGCCGTATTAAATTTCTTTTATTATTTTTATATAAATTTTTTTAAAAAACATAATACATTAAAAATACTAAAAATTTTTAAAAAAAATTTAAAATATGTATACTTAAATAACACTAAGATAAGTGCAACTTAAAAAGAAAATGTATATAAAATGTAACAGAATTAATAATAAAGCAAGAGTTATATAAGAACAACAAAATAGTAGCAACACAATAGTGAAATTGTAACAAAATAGTAAAAAAATAAAAGAAAATAGCAACAAAACAGTAAAAAAAACTTTTTTTTTGCATATTTGAGTTGGGTCAGACTCAGGCAAAAAAAAATCTTACACAAGGCCTAACCTATTTTATAAAAGGGCCTTTTTTTTCAAACTCATTTTTTGGATCTATCTTTTTATCCAAATCCTCTCACTTTTCAGACGAACTTTTGGGCCGAGTCAACTAAGTATAATTCTAACAACCAAAAACTCTTCGGAAAATATCTAAAGAAGTCCCCTAATGAAGTCTGTCGGTTTGCAGAGCTTGACCAAGTTAATAAAAGAATTCAATGGTTTTGGTATTCTTGTCAATGCTGTCATCTACGACGGCCTCATGCCATCGGTGTCACCCAGCCATGTAAAAAGCATACCATTTGTTGTTCAAATGGGTTTGAAAACCATAAACATTTGGGAGAAAGATGAAGTTGGTTTCTCATGAGTGAGTTGAGAGAGGAGAATAGAATAAGAATTTTCCAAAAAATAATATGTTTTTACAAAACAATTTTAACAAAAATGTTTTATGAAATAATATAATAAAAACAAATGTCGGGTAAAATCATTTTTTTATAATCGAGAGAGGGGAATAGAGTTATTTGGGATCAAACCTAGGCTCTCATGCACGGTTATATTTTAGACTAAAATCTATAATATTTTAATTTTTCAAATACTTAATTAGAATAAAAAAATTAGATACCAAAATAATTTTTTTTTAAATCGAATTAAAATTTTTTTTATTGAAGAGTTTGATATATCATTAATATTGAAATCTCTAAAAAGTGAAATCCATTAGCTTTAGCTTTGAAAAACAAGTGCATGGTAGTAAAATACTCCAGCATATAGAGGTTCTTTTTAGGCAATTAGTCCAAGTACCATTGTTATTCACATTAGCTCTATCATGTTTGATTTAAGGATGGTAACGGATATTGTTAAATCCATTATCATTTCATAATTGGCACACTCTATTTTATCATCAGTTTCACTTCTTTACGAATGTATAAGATTAAATATCACTATCAATTCTATGGGTATTAGATGTATTCATCTCCATCTTACCTCATTCTGCTCTGCTTCAATTTAATTTTTACTACTTATTTTTTTAATCTTTTAAAAGTCAAGTAAATATTTAAAAATAAATCTTTAATAAATATGTAAACATAAAACATACAATTTCTTTCTATATTAGGTTATTAAATTTTTTATCCTTTTAATAATTTATACATATAAGGATAAAATAATAATTTTATATAATGAAATGGGTCGGGACAAAATAAGCAATTATCGTAACTGATCCATATCCATTATCTAAAAGAAAAAATTCACTCTAGCTAACTTTACATTCACTTTTTAAATAAAAAAAATCACTTCATTTGAAGTAAATCAGTACAAAATTTATCGGATAGTTCGAATTTTATAACCCTAAATTAATTTATGGCTTAGGCTTTTCGGTGTCATTGATTTCTACCGAACTTCCATTCTTCAATGCTCTTCAATGACCTAAGAAGCGAACTTAGGCTCTTTTCAGAATTGGGGGATGAAAGTTTGCGAGTACAGTGCTCTTCAGTGCACCGACACTTTGGAGAGGTTAAAAGTATGATGCTATGGGAATTTATTACCAACACTAGAATTCATACCACCCATGAAAATTAGAATTTTTAATTAGCAATAGTTATTTAAAATTATTTTTGTGTAAATTTTAATAATTATATATTAACAAATTAAACATAAAATAAGTAATGATTTTCTGTTCAGATATTTATTATTAGGGTAAACTATTAAAATAGTCAATTTTATTTCCCTCAAGTTACATTTTAGTCATTTATATTTGAAATGTTATATTTTAGTCACTTACGTTAATGTGGTGTAACATTTTAGTCATTGAGCCAATAATTGTTGTTAATGGTGTAACAGTAAGCTGACATGGCACGTTAAATCATCATTTTAATCAAAAAATTTTGATTAAATTGTACAATTAGTCACCATATTTTTTTATTTTGAGTAATTTTTTTCTTTTATGTTCATTTAACTTTTTCTTTTTTTCTTTTCTATTCTCTTCTGCTTTTCTCTCTATTTTTCTCTCTTATCCATCTCTTTTAATGTAAAAGAAAAAAATTGCTCAAAACAAAAAAATATAGGGCCAATTGTATAATTTAACTTCAAATTTTCATTTAAAATGATGATTTAATGTGCTACATCAGCTTACCGTTACACCGTTAATCGCAATTAACACTCAGTGACTAAAATGTTACAACATGATAACGTAAGTGACGAAAATGTAACATTTTAAATATAAATGACTAAAATGTAACCAGAAAGAAACAAAAGAAACTATTTTAATAGTTTACCTTTACTATTATAGATAAAAAAAGAAGAAGAAGAAAATATTTTAGTGGATAAGTTTGTTTTTAAATAAATCGCTTATATATAATGCTACTCACAGTATAGATAAACAATAGTGTATTAATAAATTATTTATACAAATATTAGTTTAAATTAAAAATATATATATGTATGATTAATAGTGTGACGAGGTGGTTACTCATTTTAGCTTTTAATTATGTGGTCGAAAGTTTGATCTTTATTCATGAAAATAAAACACAATTCATAACCAATCATTTATCTCTTCAAAAAACACTCGTAACTAGAGAATTAGTCATTGCTATAGGTGATGGATAGCTTGATTTCAACCAAACAAAAAAAATTAATGAAAACGGTTGAGAGAAAACACTACAAAAGATTGCAGGTCCAATTTTAAATCGAATGAGACAGACCTTCAAAAGTCAACGTCTTTCACTAGCTCCGCGGCTACTGCCACTGCTAAGCCAGCCATTTTAAAAATGACAATTAAATTCATGAAGGAACTAATAATATGCTACAAAAATAGATACCATAAGGGAAACTTCCAATTTGAACAATACATATAACCAGGATGTAAATTTAACATTATACACTCATCTTCTTTTGAAAAAAAAAATTCAAAAAGAGAAGGCAAAATTCAGAATATGGTACAAAAACTGTTATATAATGATGACATATATGTATACATATACATATATATGTATTTGCAGGTGTTATTGCTTTATTATTGGACCTATAGATGACTGGAATAAGTCGCTTAGAACACGTTGAACTTCGCTGGAGCTATGCTCGCACCGTATCAGAGCGACTAACAGATGAAAGAAACTTGCAATGTATTTTCTAAAGCGATCCTTCTCCAAACCACTCAATGTCTTCAATGCTGACACAAGTAAAAATGTTCTTGCTGCCAATTCTTCCCTTTTGGCTGAACCCAACGGCAGTACCCAACGGGACGTTGGCTCGTTAACTGATATCTGTACCGTATTCTGGTTGATGGTACAGTTGAGGTATATCTGCAATATTTTTTCACACACTGCCACGAGTTGTGATTCTAGGTTCATCTTCTCGACATCAGATGGATTGTTTTTGATTAAATCTTGGAGGAAATTGAGGTAATTTTGATAAGCCTCATTTTCGAAGTGAACCAAAGGAGGATCCGAGAGCTCTAAGATTGAACACGCTTTCTGTATTTTCTTCCGCAGGGTAGTCTCAGAGTTCAGTTCCTGAGCATGGGATGCAACGGAAGACACTATGTCGACAATGATGTTGATGTTGGCAGCTGACAAGAATTGTAGATTTGTTTTGTACATGTCAATTATAACCTGAAATAATGAAAAGACAACAATTATGATTGTTTTGTATGTTCCAATGGCATCATATCGAAGCATTATTTGAGTACGAGAATATAATGGAAGGACCTGCATAATGAGCAGCTGTATGGCAATATGACTCTTCATTTTTGAAACCACGTAACCCGCAGTTTGCAGATTAACGTCCTCAAGCTCATGATCGGTAAATCCATGATCAGTACTTGCTTCAGTACTAGAACGGGATGGAGAATTTTCAGGCACCTCGATGTCATCCATGGTTCTCAAAAGCTTCATAAACCCTGGGAACATTGATATGGCTGCTTCTTTTATAGCCAGACAGATTTCTCGCCATTCGTCTTCTGAGAGTCTGCTTCCTAATTCTCCTATCAAACGGAACATTGCCACAACCCCAGTGCTTGCCGGACCCTGTATTGAGCTTCTCAAGTATCCTGTCAGTACTGATAACACATTTGATAGCTGGGGCCTCAATACACTGTAAAAACCAATATATAGATCCACTAGACACTGTGCTGCCACCGTGGAAGTTTCAGTGTCCCATGTACTTCCATCATGATGAGAACATCTTAAAGTCTGTGAATTTTGCTCATCTTTTACAGGCATATCTCTCCTTCCACATACACCATTAAATATGGGGAGAACAACAGAATTAAAAATGCCAACCCAGAATACTCGTGAGAAAAGATGACCGTGATCCTTCAGGATGTTGAAAAGCACTTCCACTGAACTCTTTCGGATATCTAATCTTGAGTCAGATGTTAGTTTTGATAAACCTGTACCAACAAGAGACAATCATTCATCTGTATTGCATAACAGTGTCAATGAGGCTATAGGATTCTCAAGAAACTAAACTAGCAGGTTACCTGTTAGCAAAGGAAGCCAATATGATCCATGATCGTCTATATAAGCGAAACCTTTTACATCTGAATCATCCTTATTTATACTTGAAACAGATGAACCATCATCTGAGCTCTTATTAGTGCAAACAAATCCACCCTCAGCAAGTTTGACGGCACAAAACCGGAGAAATGCAATAGCATTGAGGCTAGCATCATTGTTAAACCTGCTATTTGTGAACTTGATGAGGCATCTTACGCAATCAGTAAAAACGGTCGCATCCGTCTCAGTTATATGAGGAAAGTATTCTCGCACTATTTTTTCCATTGTCTCAAAAGCCAATAAGACAATATTCTTCCGCTCATCAGCAGCAGCAGCTGTGAACACCTGAGAGAAAGAAAAGAGTTTTGTGAAATGAAAGGTTATCAAAGTTTGCATGACAACTTAAAACTCACATGAGACTTATCATACCATAAAAACGCTTTTCCATCCAGATTTCACATTAGTGACACGGCTAAGGACCATCTGGGAAATGCATCGAACTATTAATTCCCTTATTTCTGCAGAGTTGCTTTTCTGCATGATAATCACAAATGGCCTCAAAAATCGATTCTGAAAATTATAGTTTGCCAATTCCTCACGTTCTAAGAACTTCATAGCAAGCTGCCGCAATGAATCCATCACAAAAATTGCTACAGATAAATTCTCAGACAATCCAACTGAAACAAAGAAATCGGAAAGAACATTCCACATTCGAGACCAAACTAATCTGATACGGTTCATATTGTAATGCCTGCAATATAACATTCCAGAATAAGTACTTTCCATAGGCGCATAAAGGAGGAGGGAGAGAGATAGAGAGCTGCTGGAGATAGCAATGACAAATTGATCGATGAGGCTAAAAACTTGAGGATCTGTTGGAGATGGAAGTACAGGAAATTTTCTAAAAGAAAAAGATCAGAATCTTACGCAATTTCAACTAGTTTTATGAGGCTAAAAACACGAGGGTCTGTTGGAGACTGCAATTCTGACATAGAAACTTTGCAGAGGGCTTTCACAAATGCCACTATTGCTTCACTGTTTAACCTTTGGCTATGTGCAAAAACATGGTTCAACTCGAAATTTCCTATCTGGTCCAATAAATTCAAGTTTGCAATGAAGTGGTTGATCTGCTCCGGAGTTACAAGTCTTGAACTATTAACTCCAACAGTGGTGCTATCATATGAACCCCCTAGGACAACTGCCATCACAGCTGGATTCTGGAGAGTTCCTTTTTTCATCAGAGATTGTTCAGTGTTAGACACAGATAAAAAGGATGCATCAGTCGTTGCACCTTCTCCCAACAGTTGCAAATGCTCAATTCTGGACAGGCATGTCAATATATGCTCCCAGGCTTCCTGAAGATGGTTACCATCTTCAATGGCTATAGATATTATTGCCTGTAAAAAGGTAAATGTTTCAACAAGTGAGATATAAAGAAGAACACATAACAGAAAGAAACTTGTACCATATCGAAGCAAATCCCAAGAAAAAGGAAGCAAAAAGCATCAAAAAGTATAATGCAGAACAAACAGATTTTCTGGCATTTGTGGTGGGAGGATGCATGTGCAAGCATTCAGCTGCAGCAATTCTAATTCTTCCCACGATATAGCATATAAGAAATCCAGGGGGAAGATTCCGCTCTTTGTTGTTATGTGCAAAACCATTACTTACCTTTACAGCATCAACATTCTTTTGTTTCATATCTGCAGCACAATGGAGAAAAGTGAATTTCGCCACAGATGTGACAAAAGCATCTCTCTGCGTCTGCAAACCCATTACTGCAGTTACATGCACAGCATATCGAAAGCCCAGTATGCACTGAGTGGTAGTGAGTCTATCATCACTCTGGTCAAGTGAGACACTAAATGCAGCCAGCATGGGTCCCCAGCAGACCTCCACCATAAACCTCAAGATTGCTATATCTGAAACAGCATGATAAACAGACCTGCAACAGCAAATGAGGGAAAAAGACTATCATTAACAAACATTACGCAGTTGGTCTTTGGGGAAACTTTGGGATGATAAAAGAATAAAGATCAATTTAATACAAAAGCAGGATGGAGAGAATAGAGGAAGGTAGAAGAAAAGAATCCTCTTTGTTTAATAATGTGTTGTTATCAATTAAATATCAAATGACTTCATTTTCCAACCAACATATCACAAGCCATGGCAACCATATGGAAGAACATGTGAAAAATTCATCTTAAGCTCACAGATAAATGGCATGAAGGAAGCATACATGGTTAAAACTATCAAACTGTGACTAAGATTCAAGACGTAACTGATATCTGACCCATAGAGATGCCAAACTTATACTATTCCTTCCCCACCACTCATTTCGGAAATAGAAAACCTTGTAAATGCATTAGACTAGAACTTACTCTGATTTTCCCAACTTTGCCTTAAACTGCTCTTGGATATGTCTAATAAGAAGCCCATTCGCACCCAATGGCTTTTCTTCAGTTTGCTTCCAACTGACGAGATTGAGTATTCCATCTAAACCCAATAACTTATTTAAGCCGTTCGCCTGCTTGCTTTGAGGAACAGAAGAATCAGCATTTATCTTAATTTCATTTTTCACAATCTGATCATAAAGAGCACCAAGATACTCCTCAGGTAAATCCTTGCCATCATCTATTCCTCGGTTGTTTCGGATGAAATCAGACTTAGTCATCTGAATACAGAAGCAAATATATAATAGAAATAACAACAGAATCAAATCTACTGTAAACTTATCTTATGTAAAACTAAAAACATAATTCGCGAGAGTACAAGCAAAATTCCATATTTTTGTCGGTAGAATTTAAAGCATCAGAGTGGCTTACGAGCCCCACAATAGATCATTAAGGTTCTCTAAAAAACAAGTACATACATAAGCAAGCAAGTGAAGCAAAAGGCCACAATTAAGTGGCATGCTAAAGAAACAACATATTTCATAAACAAACCTTATCTTTGACCATGCTATTATGGGCATCAGTGTTGAGCATTATGACAGAGTATGCCAGTACATAGGCAGTATCTGCACTAGTAAATGAGTTTGGATTGCATTTACAATAGCGCTCAGCAAACTTTTCCATGATGCGGTCAATTTTCTGTGCCTCTCCTGGCAACCTGAAGCCACTTAGGAAGAACCTTATTGCTTCACCAAAATCTATAGATTTGAAATTAAAGGAATCTACGTAGGCATGCATGACTCTCAAAGCAAATTCCTCCCTCTCACCCAAATAATCACCAATCATGGTTTCATTCAGCCCAGCAGTGTTTTTCTTAAGAAAAGAAGCCACTTCCTCAGGAGACTTGCCAACTTTTTTGGTTTTTATAAGAAACTCGATGCCTTTGGATGGCTTCTTGTTAAACAATTGGACTCCTTTCTGCATGTAACCCAGTAAAGCTGTCACTAAAACCAAGCTTGTGAAGGAAAGGAGAGAACTAAATATATAATGAAGCTACATAAAAACACATGAAAGAACAAAAGCCAGTAGAAATATGGAAAATTATCATGATATATCAAGGCAACCCTCTCTTAAAAATTATTAACTAAATAACTACGACATGAAGATACATTCATGCTCTATCCCCACTTCAATAACTAACCTGGAGTTCAATCTTGTAAGCCCGGCGTTGCTCAAGAGTAGCAGAATCTGACAATTCGGAATTTAATTCCAGATTTAATTCATAATCAAGGACAACTCCATCTTCTGCACTTGGGGTTAAATGGCTCTCAGCTGAAGTTTCACTCTCAGAGCCACTAGGCAAATCAGAATCACCTATCTTCAGCTGTTGGTCCATCCAAGATCCCATTGACTTGATGATGCCAACTAAGCACTTCACTGATTCATGCCGGAAAGTAATATCCTGGACTGCAGACAAAGTTGTGGTTGAACCCGGTGGTGGCCCTAGAGCAGTTTTCAGAAGGCCATTGACAATCCTGCAAATATCTGATGGGATTATAAGAGCTTTAATACATTTTACTAAAGTGTGCATCTAAGAAATAAAAGAACGAGAAATTAAAAAAATACATTAGAAAATGAGATAAAGCCAGCTCTGAGAACATCATGAGATGACTGGTGTTTCAGTTAATTCCTAAGTTGACGAACAATCCTTTTGTAAAATTTGAGAAAAGGTATCAAATTCATAAATGATTTCACCATATGATTTGATAAAAAGAGCCATTTTATTGAAGTACAATATTAAGAAATAACAAAGAATGAGAACTTAAAAGAACTACATTAGAAAGGAAGCAAAAAGCATGCTCTGAGAACATTAGCCAAAAACTGGTGTTCAAGTGAATTCCTATATTGAACTACCTTCCTAAGCAAAAATTTGAGAACATGTTTCAGTTTCATATAGGATTTCACATATGATTTGCTGGATAGTTCAATTGAAAATTTGGCATGACAAACACACAAGATGACAAGAGACCAGCACTCATGTTAAACATTTGCAAGAACAATTATTAGGAAAAGAGATACCTTTCAAATATATTAGGTGAATCCACATCACAGTCGTAGTTCACAAATATATCAATGATAATCTGTGAATCTCCAGCAATCTTTTCCAACATATTAAGGACGGTCATTTTCTGTACAAAACTTGGCTGGAGAACATTCTCTAGAACTCGTAGGATTAGCATGGGAAAGAATATTCCAATTTCAGCTTTCAGCCCTGATCTATATTTTGTCAACAAGCTCATAAAAATAGAACACTGGAGCTGGAAAATGGACATCACTGACAATGCACTGTTTTTTAACAATGATAAGCAGAGAAATTGCTTAATTGCATTAAGAAACCTGCATGATGTACCACATGATATAAGAAGATTAGAACAAACTTAACAGAAGATCACAAGAAAACAAGCGAGCTATTTATTGTATATGCTACATGACATTCAAAACTTGCAAGAAAAAAAAATAAATCATATAAAAAACACTAATAATGTTTTTGGAGCATTTTCATTTTGTTTCAAATAAATACTAGCTAAAAAATGATTCTTCAGATAATTCATGTAAAATCCATCAAGTATGACAGAATTTGAAAGCAAATGGTTATTTTGGGAGTCACCATGCCAAGAACTGGGGATGACTATTTGAACCAGCTACATGTCTAACAGGTTTGTTCAGTGTTTTCTAAATTTTCCCTCATATTTGGAGGCTCAAGACCGTCCATTTTCAGAATATGAACCTAAATGCCTTTTTATGCTTTATCTGGCTGTAGAAATTAAACTTCAATTACCTACCCTCCCAACCTCCGCCCCAAACAAAACTTATAATTTACTGAATCATATAACACTGACATCAGGATTAGGTTAGCAAACACCCAAAATCTAAAGACTCATTACCACTTTAAAGTTCTTAAAACAACAAAAATATTACTAGTAGACCAACTACTAATGAAAAATCTAATAACTATCGAAGATAGTGCCTAAAGTAATATAACAACATGCAAGCAACCTTGTTAACTAATTATATTAACAATAAATGCATATATCAAGGAATAACATAGAACAACTTGCCTCTCATTTGAGCACCAAATTGAACCCCCATTATCCATAATAACCTTGAGAAGTTCCAAAGATAATGTCTTCCCTCTCAAAAGAACCTGATCATCAGGATTCTCCTGGGATGAAAATTTCATTGATAACTTGCACAAATTCTTAAAAACAATAAACCCATCCTCCCTAATTTTACTACTAATCCCACCAGGACACAATTCCACCTCGTCCTTCATCTTTTCCGACCCAATTTCCTCCCCCTCGTCCTTAGACTCACCATTTTGCGACACTGGAACAGGCTGCGAAAGCTTCAAATCTGGTACCCCTTCACTAGCACTCATAACCTCACTAACGAAATTCTGACAAAAATAGATTGAATTCCCTTCATTTAAGTTCTTATCAGTAAACTCTAAAAGCTCACTAACTGACACTGTTGTAATAGAAACATCCATGGAGTCTTCGTCAGCACGGGCGAATATGATGAGCATAATTTGAGCTAAAACGGACTTAGCACAGATCTGATTGGTTCCATTTAATCCACCTAAATATATGTTGTACAAAGTTCTAACTACCTGAAGCAAGCAATCCCCACGGATCAAAACACAGGGACATCGAACGGCGGAAAGTAAAGCTCGAAGCACAGCGAGCTCGACTGATTCCTCGCCAATGCCGCCGACTTTGCATACACTATCGACAATCTTGTACATGATCGAATCGGAGTTTTTTCCGTCGATCTCGCCGCGAACAACGCCGGCAGAGAACAATTTGAAGACACATTCGAGGGCGGGATCGGCGACTTTGGCATAATTGGAGTCGAGAGCGAGTAGGATAGGATTGAGAACGAAGTCGGCGTCGGAAGAGGAAAGGCCGAGCAAAGGAGAAGACGGATCAGGTAAGGCGGTGTCGGGGAGAGTCTCAAGCTTGTCTAGAACGGATTTGCATGAGGAAACAAGGTGAAAGTGTTTCCGCCAGGCGGCATTTTTGATGATCTTGTCGAGAGATGGGCCAAGCACGCGGCCGCACCGCGACGGGCCGCCGAGTGTTTGGGAAGCTGACATCAAAGTCCTTCTTAGGGTTTTTCAGATCCGTGAAATGCGATGTCTGTGTTTGGTTGAAATCAATGCGAAGTCATGAGAATTTGAAATACTTTGGAAATTAGTATCAATCGAGATCTGCTTATGCTTGTGTTCTTCCTAAAAGCTTAATTTTCGACTTAATTTGTCATTCCATACCTGAGTTTAGCTTTAATATTCAATTTAGTACTTAAATTTTTTACTTCAAATTGGTACCTGAGTTTGATTTTAATATTCAAATTGATACCTAAAATAAAAGCATCATGTAGTCCAATAATTATTTGACATGTGTTTTCTAGTAAAAATAATCAATTCTAAAAAGCACCACTGTTATGGTATTTTTCATTATCGACTCGAAACCCAAACATAACCCCAAACTATTGACCCACAACCCGAGTAGATGCAGAGGAAGGTAGAGATATTAAGGGCTAGTGGGGAAAGCTTGCAAGCCAAGTTCGCATACATGTTATTGGGTGTTTGCAAGGCAAAAGATGTGAAGTCAAATGCGTAATACAATAAACACTTGTTAAGTCTAGAGCGGTATACATGTTGGCATACACGAAGCCTACTTAAGACATCATTTCAATAAACAGTAATTGTATCTTATAAATACTCGATTCCCCTCTCCTAGGGGACACATAACAAAAACACTTATCAATGTTTTAATTGAATCAAAGAAAAAACTCAGATACCAAATTGATTCAGTATCAAATTGAGAAAAGCCAAAAATTAAAGTGAACACTAAAATCAAACTCAAGTACCAAATTAAACATTAAAACCAAAAACAGATACTAAATAATATATTAGCCCTTTTTCTTAATTTGCGTTAATTAATTTTACTGTCTTAGTGTCACGTGAACATTAAGAATGAGATAAATCTATTTTAATATTTTTTTTTGTTGTTTTTAGTCCCTTTTAATTGTCACACGTGACTTCTATTTTTCATTCAATTGATTGAAACTGTGAAATTGAATTAAATATTAATTTAATAATAAACATTATAAATATTTCATAACATATGTTTGATTTATATAATTTTTCTTTTTTCTCAAGGATAAATTATAAAAATAGTCACTTTTCTTTACTTTAGATTACATTTTAGTCACTTATGTTTAAAATATTATGTTTTAGTTACTTACTTTATCATTTTGTTATATAGTGGTCACTTTACCGTTAACTTTCTAAATGCAATTCTACGTAAAAGTTCAAATGGGTTTTAAATGCCAACTTTGATATTCTACGTGACAGTCTAAATTAATTTTATTTAATTAAAAACCTATTTTCATCCTAGCATTTGGACATCTAAGTTGGTATTTAAAACCCATTTGGACTGTCACGTAAGACTGCCACGTAGGACTGCAGCTAAGCAGGTAACGAAGTTTAACTGTGGAATGACCACTTCGTGATAAAACGATAACGTAAATGACTAAAATGTAATCTGAAGCAAACAAAATTGACATTTTTAAAATTTACCCTAAATTAAATTAATGTTTTATAAAGCCATAAAAATATTTACAAACAAAAAATAGAAATTAAATTCGGTTTTATTAAAAAGGAGGTGTGGAAAAGGTTTTGGAAGGATGGCAGCGAAGAAAAGTAGAAAGGTGGAGGTCAACGCAGGTGATGTTGGCGAGATTAGCTCAACTGAGGGTCCATTGCCATTGTTGTACTTCTACTCAACGGTTACTTAACTTCAACTATTATATGTCCCTAGCTTTTTAATTTATTTAATATTAATTTTGAGAAGTGTTTTTAAAAAATACAGAGAAAAAATATTTTTAAAAGTTTTGTTTAATTTTAATTTAAGATTTAAGAGTTCATTATTACTGTTAAAAAATATTTTTCATAAATAAAATGTCTATTTATTGTATAATGTATTTAAACAATGTTCAAATTAATTAATGTTATTATATTTTAGTAAGAATATAAAAAATAATTTATTATAAGTTGTTAATATTTTACTATATTAAATATAAATTTTAAAAATTTTTAAGCAATAAATATTAAATATTTATAATAATTTATTAGAATATATAAATTATATTTTAAATAATTAAATATTTGTAATTGGATATTAACACGTTTGTATTATTTTAAAAAATATTTTTTTATTTTTAATTAATGATTTTAACATATTTATAATTAAGCACCAATAAAAAATGAAAAGTACCATGTTGGAGGGGTAAAAAAGTAATTAAGCACCAAAAGTGCTTTTAAAAAGTCAAAAATTTCAGCCAAAAGCAACTCGTTTAGCACTTTTTTTTTTCCAAAAATGCTTTTTTAGCCAAAAGTGTCTTTTTTAAGCAATACTAAACAAGGTTTGATATAGCTCACGAGTAGACCTAATCATAGTCAAGTATAAAAAGGGACTTAGATAAAAAATAAGACTCGTTTTATAAATGGATTGAGCCTCGGATAGGATTTTTTAGTTCAAACCTAGTTATGCCCGAATCAGCCTAAACTTTCTTTTTTGTTGCTGTTTTGCTGCCATTTGCAATTATATTACTACTATTTTATCATTATTATTTTGATATTGTATAACTCATGTTTTATTGTTAATTTTGCTACTATTTTAGAGGTATTTATTTGCTAAGTTATAACTATTTTAGTGTTATTTAAGTATATATAAAAACTTTTTTTAATGTATTTTCAATTTGTTGGGAAATATTTATTTTGATGTTTTTAAGTATATTTAATGTATTATATTTTTTTAATTTTGTTTTTTATAAAAATTTTAATACGAGCGGATCAAGCTAAGCTCGGTTTAGTATTTTTATCTAGGATGGACTTAAACAGAATTTTAGAACCATTTTTCAAACCAGGCTCGAGCCTAGAAAATGAGCCTAAAATTTTACATTGGGTCAAACTCATCAGGTCTACCCATGATGATATATTGTGGAATAAGATTACGATATTTTGATTGTTAATATTTTAGTTATTTTGTAATTTCATTTTTCGGATTTGTATCAAAATGTCATAATATATAGTACAATCTCATTACAGTTCACCTTAAAATTTGGACCATAATAATTTATTTATTAATATATTAATTATGGTTTCATGCATTACTATATTTATGATTTATAAATTTATTTTGGCATCATATAATACTTATTAACATATATATTGTAATAAAAAGTACAATATAAAAATTTATTATAATTCTATGGAAATTAAGACTAGAAAATATTGAAGGAACTAAACTTATTAAAAAAAACAAATTCTATAACGAGGATATATAATTGAGTAAAAAATATCTTTAAGTAATTTCACATTCCGTCAACTAAACACTTGATCTTACATCCTAACCAAATGAACTAAACAAGTTAATCTCGCATTCCATTCGTAATCTTACATTCCCGTAATCCTATTACGAAATGTAATCTAAGATTCGAAGAACTGAACACAAAATTTTAAAAACATATTATCGTAGCATTACTCGAAAATCAGCACCAAATCAAAGATAATTCATAGAGAGTAGTGGGTAAAGAAGTTGAACCATAGCTACAACGATAATGTGAATAGGATACTGGATCAAGTTATCTAGGCTGATTGTAAGACTCTTAGATGCTCTCCTGGGGTGACATGATCTAGTCAAGACTCAATTTTTATAATGCAAAATCATTATGTAGCAACCACGAGCAATTTCATTATAGTAAAAATCTACAGATCATGTTGCTATAGTCTTAACTGCAATGTTGGATCCATAGTTTATAACCAATTTCATGAGTTTTTGATGCAGAGAATTCATCAAAGTGGCAACTACAAAGCATATGACTCGTGTTATTGATTATTATCCCATCCAACACTTGCTACTGCCCATTGTGTGGTTCAGAGGAAGAGAACAAATCACTTGTTTTTTAGTTGTCTTGAGTGTTGGGCTATTTGGCAGCATTGTGCTTCGTTATGGGAGATCCTGCGGTTGGTCCCAAACAATCCTGTGATATGTTTTTCATGGCATGGATTTGTGGTATTAACCCTAAGTGTTGCAACAAGATATGCTCTATGCTATTCTTTGATGTTGTTTGGTCCATTTGGTCTCACAGAAAGATGATCTTCAATAACAAAATATGGAATAGGGTTCTAGTTATTGATATTATATATGCTAGGGTTGCTTGGTGGTTCAAAGCTAAGTGGCCTGACTCTTAAGGCCTCATTCGATGACATTTTACACTTCCCTCTTCTTATTCAATCTCCTATTTGTAAGAAGCTTGCTAGATGATCCAAAAGATGGCACCCTCCGCAGTCTGGTTTCCTTAAATTCAACATTAATGGTGCTGCATCAGGGAGAGGGATGGCCTCGCTGGTATTGGAGGTGTTCTTATTAACGAACTTGGTGAAGTTTTGATGTCTTCCTCAAGAGCAGTCGGTGAACCTTATTCCACCACGGCAAAACTACTTGCAATATGAGTCGCGGTTATTTCTTTCACTGAATAGAGATGGTTCATCTCGCATAAACTTATTATCGAACTAGATAACTTAAATTCCGTCAATTAGATAAAAGATCCCGTTTTAACACCTCGTCATTAAAAGATAACGTGTACTCCACTCTTATATTTAGAAATTCTTATTATACTTGGGATATAGTTCACATCTATAGGGAAGCCAACAAATTTGCAGGCTAAGTTGGTGCACTTAATGAGACTATCTTGAGCTTATTTCACTTATTGCTTTGAGCAATGAGTTGCAATTTCTTTGAGCATTGATTTGCAATTGAAAGGAGTGTTTAGAAGTTCACTTATTTTGTTTTGCGTCTTTCTGATTTGAGTATTGATCGGATGATTTTATGCTTTGCCTTGATTTGTTTAATCTCTGGAGTTGACTTGCCATTTTGTTCTGTGTTGCGTTCCATTTTGTTGTAATCATATTTTGATTAATATAAGACCTTTTCCTTTCAAAAACATACACAAATTATAAGTATAAACACATATTCGATCAACTACAATAATATGTAAAATCAACCAATACATCACATGAAAAACGAATCAAATAAAGATGAACAAGAGAAAAAAAAGAAAAAACCAATCATCACAAATGCAGATAGTGATAAACCTCAATCTAACAATAAATGCCATTTTCTTTTTTTAATATAAAATAATAAAAGTGTTTTTAAATTTTAAATGAATTTTATTTACATTTATTGAACTTTAAATTTAAAAAAGAAATTAGAAAACCCTTAATTTTACTTAAATCTAGTTCTGTTATTATATTTTTAATCTTTTATTATTTAAATGATAAAACGGATAAAAAAATTAACGGATCTAATTAGGGTTTTAGCATGATACTTTTTTTTGAAACCGAGAATAAACCACAGACGGACAACGCCATGTGAGAGCCATAGAGACCACGCTGCAAGCTATATAAAACACACAGCCATTGCATGGAAGCAATCTATTTCTTTCAGTTTCTCAACATCTCTGTGTGTTTTTTTCTTTCTAAATTCTTCATCTCTCTTAATGATGATAAAAGGAATCACTGTTTCAAAAAAACAACTATGGAACCATGCATGTCAAAACTGAGAGATAACCTTTGAAGGTCATACTATAATGTCTTTCAATGGAACAAAACAGCTGCTAACAGTAGCATTGTTGTTGTTCCCTTTGTCTCGTATAACTATAGAACTGTAACCATTGTAGCTGGTGTTTGTCTTGTTGAAATGATACAAAGTATATGTTGTTTGCTCTAGTGTGCCTTCCCTGTAAACGAACACACTATCGTCTTCTTCCATACATCTCCATTTCCGGCTCCGATCGTGACTCCGGTAAAGCGGCATTCCCCTAAACACGAATAAGAAAGCACGGAAAGTTAGCTTATATTTGCTCCAACTCTTCATTTTTCTCCGAATGTATTCTTATCGAACTAATATCCAAACATGGGTACAAAGAGATAACGATGGGAACATCGAGACAAACTTATCGAGCTCGAAATTTATTTAATACCAAGGATTAATTTGCTAACCATAGATATTCAATCTCAGTTTTTTCATTTTCAGTACTAGAAAAAGACTCTTAAATTTATAAGAAGTTTAACTCTGTATCTCACACGTACTTGGATATGAATGTGGAATAATGAGCCTTCGAACATCCTCAAAATACATGAAAAAACATATAAACAAAATAAACTTACCCCTAAAAGCATACATCACACAAACACCAAAATTCAAGTCACAGAGAAAATATTTGGATTCAAATTCAAGACATGTTAAGATTTCAGAGAAATTTGAATTCAAGAGATGCTAAATTAACTATATATGTCGGAAAAAAAGTTAATTGGTCTAAGTCAGTAGGCATTTTTAGGAAATATTTAAGGAAGTAGGCACAGTTGACAAGAAAGCTCATCTTGCGGAGTGAGATTTTTGCTGCATTTTAGGGAAACTGTGTTCAACTAAAAGCATTTTCTTTGAACTTTTCAGAAAACGATTCCAGCTGAACGCTCTTTCTCAACATGTCTTCCAGTGAGATGAGCTTGATTTATTTTTCTAAATTATAAAAAAAAACGACCTATTTAATCTATTAACAAATATTTTTTTGTTGCTGCATATATCACATATTTAACCTAAGATTCCACTTTAAGAGAGCTAAATTATTGAACTATGCCAATTATGTTACTCGGATTTGAGTGTCCGTTGAATACAAATATTATTAGATTTTGTTTGTAACTTTCAAGCAGCATCATCGACCAGAAACAAATATTAAACTTCAAAGAAATGAACATCATCCTAATACAAATTGCATTGGAAACCATAATCTTTGTCTATTTGCTTTTATTGTTTTTAGCTAAAATCATCACACTATTTAAGAATGAATTAACACAATAAATGTGGAGCAAATATTTAAACCTTGATTTCCCAACAAACAAGCTTTAAGAGTGTGAAAAGAAAAAGGCAATCCGTACCTAATGTGGAAGACTTCAGAAATATCGCACATCTCAAGATAAAAGTTAACGGCGTCTAGGAAAGCGCGGTAAGTGTAAATGTGAAGCCCATCAATCCTTGGGTAAGGCAGTTTCAGTCTAGGCGGCTCCGTCGTCGGCGGTTCACCCAGACAAGACGAAGACTTCGTCGACCACCGCCATAAAAAGCCCGGAGACGCCCGATAGACATATTCCTTCCAAACGACCGGCGAAGTTCCGTGGTCCGGCGGGAGGCCGACGAAACCCATGGTGGCCATAATGGGTTCGAGCTCGTCATGGGTCATGAGGGGCTTGAACGTCTTGGTGTACCAAAGCGCTAGCTTTCTCATGCAGAGTCTCATGCAATTCTCCATTGTTAATGGGTTATTGGGAGAGGATCGAGAAATGAGATTTTCCGGGAAATTTTATTTTTCTGAGGTTTTTGATTGTCGTAAAATGTGAGGGAAGAAAGGGAGTTTGATTGTTGAATAAGAAAAAGTGCAGATTTTTTTGGAGCGTGAAGTTTTGAAATGGGTTTCTTAATTTGACACCTTAATTACAGCTAATTTACCAAATTACATCCTAATTACTGGTTTTTCTTAATAAAATATGGAAACTTTCATTAAACCTTTCTTGGTAGAAACACCTTTTTGGTCCTTCTCAATATCGATATTGGAGCAAATTGGTCCCCCTAGAAGTCGTAGAACAATTTAATCCTTATCAAAATTTGAAAATAAGCAATTAAAAATAATTAATCACAACTTTAATATTTTTCGTTAATTGTACATATTTTCTGTTGATATAATAATAATTTTGGTATTCAAAGTTTACATATTCTATCAATTTGGTCTTGATTTAACAAATTTAACCTGAAATATTTATACATTGTCAACATTTGTACATAATATACAAATTAAGGGCTAAATTTATTATCATACTAAAATTGAGAGGAATTAATTGCCCCCATTGGTTTTTGAGAGTGACTAGTTTGTTCAATATTGAAATTGAGAATAATGGAAGAGGTGTTTATGCCAATGTTTTTTAAATCGAGCCTTGAAACGATCAGGCCACCGGTTCGCTAGTCCGATTGGTCTAATCAGTCTGATTAAAAACTTATTAAAAATTTTAAAGATTAAAAAAATATCGATTTATATCGGTTTCGAGTCTAACTGATTCAAAATCACTCTCTTAACCAATACCCTAATCGATTCTTAATCTAACTGGTTGTAACTAGCTCAAACAATACTGGTTCGTACCCTTCTCCCCTTATTGTCCAATTATGTGATTTCAAACTCGTGAACAAGCTTACTGGAGGCTAATTCTAAACTTTTTCACGCTCAAGCTTCCAAACGACAGGTTCGCTTAGGGACAACAACAACCAATTGTGTTCTTTAGTAATATGTGTTTAATTTAGCCTAGTTTGTATTTTAATTTGTTGTAAAATATTTATTTTAATATTTTTAATGTATTTGATATATTTATTTTTTTAATTTTTTATATAAAAAAATAATTTAAAAATATTTATTACAGTCCAGCCAGATTGAGCTCAAATTTAACATTTTTAATATGAATCAAGTTTAAACAAAATTTTAAGTTCATTTTTCAACTTGGACCGAATCCAAGCTTAAAAAACGGAACTAAAATTCTGCTCTGGGAGAGCTAGACTCATGATATATATTCCAAATATATGCACCGGTATAATTAATAAGCATGTAAGTATAATTTGTTGTGTGGTTGAGCATAATGATGTTAGTTTCATTTTTTTCTTGTATGTTTAATGATGTTAAATGGTCATTGCTTATATGTTCATAAAAATTTGCGAATATTTTTTTAATGCAGACAACCTTAAAAAAATAAGGTTCATTATGAATCCATATAATGATTTAGTGATTAAGGGTGTTCCCGTCGCAAGTATGGTCCGGTTTAGAGTTGCGTTGGTTGTTTGGGCTTTATTCTGATATTATAATTCACCAAAAAAATAACATTCATTACATTCAAAATTTTAATTAATGCATGCATATTCAAAATTTTACGGGATCATGATTAATCATCAAATTCAAACTTATGATTTTCAAAATTACAAAGTAATGTGTAATTAATAAGGAACTAATTTATGGACATTATGATGGCGTTATAATTTTCTTCGAACGTAACCAATTCCTGTCTTAATTTTTCTCTAAGCTTCAACATAGACTAAAAATTATATTCTAAAAAAAATATTGTAAAATGGTTACTTTTTTAAAAGGAAAAATCGGCGGACGACTCCTGTGTTTTTAATAAAACCCAAAGTTTTAAAGAATTAAAATTTTCATTTTTTTTCGAATATTGCGAAGCTAATTTTTATTCAAAAAATGGTTTCAACTTTGATAATGATATGCTTGTGGTCCCTTTCTCTGCTTGCAGCCTCCGGGTTGAACGGTATGAACCCAACTTTTTTCTCAAAAATTCTAGCCCATTGTTGGGTCGGATGTTGCTTCCTAGTGCATTTCATGGGTTGATGCTTGTAAGTTTCCGCCTTGTCCCAATGAAACTAATGCAAGTCTGATTCTGTGAAGGATCTTCCTCCAATTGCATTGTGTAATGTTGTCTATAAAATTCTTGCAAAACCTCTTGTGAAATAGTCGAAGACTATTCTGCCTAAGATTATTTCATCTTTGCAATCAGCCTTTGTTCCTGGACGACTTATCACTGATAGCAGATTTTGAGATCATTAACTATTTGAAGAACAAATGGCATTGGAAAGTGGGTGAGCTTGGTATAAAGTTAATATTAATAAGGCATATGATAGTGTTAATTGGGATTTCTTCTGCTTTGTTATGTCTAAGCTAGGGTTTACTGGTAAATGGATCAATTGAGTGAGGCTATTTGTGTCCTCTAATTAGATATTTGGTTGTTTTCACATTTAAGCAGATTTGATCACATTGTTCTACCTCGGCCAGATGTTGTTCATCGTTGTAGCTCTTCTCGGTTGGGCACGTAAAGATAAGTCCATCCCAGCTCCATCTCCTGCATTCCATGGCGTAATTTTAGTGGACAAAAATTATCACCATAGCCTAAACAACCGCATTAGAAGCAAAAAAGGGTTAACTTTGATGAAGAGATTATAATTTTCTTTCTTTCTTTTTTTCAGCGGGTTATAAATGTCTAACTGTATCCAAATACGTAGAAAGTTTCAAAAACCCTGAAATAGCTGCTTCGTATCATACTCAAAGAATTTTCCTACTATAATCCGTACATAATGAAGAGACAATCGATTAACCTTTGGCTTAAATCTTTGATTTAATGTACACTTCAGACTTTAAGTATACTTTTTTTTTTTACTTTAATCTTTAAAGTTTTTTTTAGTCCTTTCTAACATTATCAAATATTCCTCGTTCAATCCTTAACATTATCATATGCTTTATTCAATCCTTTAAACCTTAAAAAAAGATATTTAGCCAATCATAAAATCGCCACATGTCGTACACTAACGTCACAATAACATCATAATCTAGAAAAAATCTTTAAAAATATTTTAAAAACGTATAAATATATATATAAATAAAATTTGTATAATTTTCAAAATAAAAATATGTTAGAATTTTTAAAAAATTGTAAAAAATAAAAATTATTAGAAAATGTAAAATAGTGTAAAAATAATTAAAAATTTATAAATAGTAAAAAATATTGTATCTTCAAATAAAATATATATATTTGCTAATCATGTTTCAAATATTAAAATTTTTATATAAAAATTGTATTTAGTTAGGAATACAATCAATTTTTATAAAAAAATGTATTTTAAAAATATTTAAAAAATGAAATCAATTTTTATATAATTTTTTTAATGTTTTAAAATACATCAATTTTTAGTTTTTTTGGTGTTACTGATAGCATGTTTATTTGACTCGATTACTTATTTGATATCTAGAGTAAAATTCCTCCATCTATTACTGTATACATGCTCTTTTTATTTTGTAACAAAATTCTTTAAAATAGTCAACCGACAATAATGATGGACTTATGGAGAATGATGACATATTTATATATTTGCGTGCACTTAATTTATAATCGTGATCATAAACATTGAGAATTTAGAAAAAAAAAAAAGATTCAAATATTTTAAGGCAATATATGGGTATATTAATATTTAGATATCTACCTCACTTTTAAAAAAAATTTTATTTGCCAATTAAGATATTGGTTTAGAGGCAAATAATTTTTCTTGAGATAATAAAAAAATATTTGAAAATTATTTATTCAAATTTATCACAGATCTATCAATTATAAATAACTTAATTCACAAATTGGTACCTAAATCAAATTGGTACCTAAGTTATACTCTTTTTTCCATCTTGGTACCTAAAATTTTATTTGGTCACAAGTAGTATCTAAATTACATTTTTTTCTAAGTTGGTACTTCTATTGGTTAAACTGTTAAATCTATTTTAAAATGGTCCTAACCCACAAATTAGTTACTAAATTATATTAATTTTCCCAAGTTGGTATCTAAACTTTTTTTGTTCATAAGTGGTACCTAAACTATTATTATGTTACCCAATTTACACCAAAATATTATATTCGTTAAAAGAAAATTCTAGCCAATAATAAACCACCATATCATATAAACTTCAAAAAATATTTTTTTATTTCTTTTATTTTTATTTTTTCTACATTTCTTTCTTTTCTTTTATAATTTCTGACAATATTAGTAATGCTTGAAATTTGCCCTTCCGAGGCCGAGACATTGACTATTAATTATATTTTCGAACTTCACCACCTACATGATCTACCTGACGAGATAAAAAAAAAGTTATTTCATAAATCAGAATTAGTGTACTAGTCCGGGGAAAAGGGTTGAACTGATTGATTCGCAAACTAATACAAACCGATTGAACCAAGTTAAAAAAAAACCAATTGAATCAATTTTCTCTATTTTAAAACATTTATGTTTTTATAAATTTTTAATAATTTTTTTGATTGAATCGGGTAAATTAATCAAATAAAAAAATTGGTGACTTGATTGGCATCCACCGTAGTTTGCATTTAAGGGTGAAACTTTTGACAAACCTCTCAAACATTATCGCCCCACATCTCTGTTTTCCCTTTGTTTTTTTCCCTTTAAGTTTGAAACAGATCTCAAATTTGTCTTTTTTTTAGTTTTTTTTTCTTTTTTATAGAACTAATCTTAAAAAAATAATTAATTACTTAAATGATCTATTTTTTTTATAAAATATGAAAATAACTTAAAATCTATAGAAAAAGTTGGTAGAGCCAAAGTGTTTGGCGCTATCAACAAGTCACGTTAGTAATCTGGATAAAAGTCAAATTTTTAGTGGAACTATGTAAAATAGTATTACTTGTACAAATACTAGAGAAATATTACGAATTTTGAAAAAATAAGAAGGCTTTAAGTAATTTTACATTTTTCTGGTTAATTTTGCACCACCTATTCTGTATATTCTGTTGCCTAGTCAAACACCCTGCTTTTTTTATTTGTTTTTCATTTGTTTCTTTTTCTGATTCTTTTATTTGTTTGTCCTTTTCCGATTTTTTATTTGTTTTTCTTTATTTACTTTTCAGTTATTTATTTATTTGTTTTTATTAGTTTTATAATATTTTAAATGTTTTATAATATTATTTTTTTAAATCTTAAATATAATTTTTTAATATTATAAAATATTTAAAATATATTATTTTTAAAGATATAACCTTTCAAATTTATTATTTGTTTTATAATATTTTAAATGTATATTTTAAAATTTTTAAATATATTTTTTAAAAATTTAAATTTAAATTTTTAAAATTATTTTTAAATATATTAAAACTTTTTTTAAATTATATTTAAAATTAAAAAATATTTTATTTGGTGGAGCCATTTAGGATGGCCTCCACCACTTTATTACAAGTGTAATTTTTTTTTAAATATGTTTTTTTAATATAAAAATTTAAAATTTGATATTTTATTTCGGTGGAGCCATTCTTTATGGCTCAACCTCTTGGTTCTCTAACATATATAGAATGGTAAAATTGTTGTATTTAGTAGGAGAGTTCAAAAATTATGTTGAAGATAAATAACGAGGTGTTTTTGGTGTACGTTCTTTTTTATGGTGAAATTGTAAAAGGTGATGTTGGTTGTCTATTTCAAGGTTGGCAAAAACTAGGGTTGCAATTCAAAAGAATGTGAAGCTAGCATAAATGAAAAGAAAAATCATTGCAAAAATAGCTATCCATTGTGGAAGGGTGATGTCCAAATTATTTTACAAGTTTCCAATCTCTACAAATCCGTTAAAATTTTGTAAGATACAACTGTTAGATGATAATGACTTGGACACTATAATGGAAATATGGTGGTCGACTGAGAGTGAGAACCCCCAACCAATTGAGTTATTTTCTGAGTTAACGGACTTAGAGCATGTTGAGAATGTTAATCCAATAAGTCAACATTATGGATTTGACTTTGATCTTAATGTCGAATGGATAGACCAGTTAGAATGCGAAGGGATATAAAAAATACCCGAAAATCCAAATTATGGTAGGAGTTCGTATAACATTCGTATAACAACCCTACTCCCGGTCCTCGTCTATAAATACATCCGGAGGTGATAATAAGCACATAGGCAGACGTCAAAGAAAGGACCAATAATGGTGAAGATTTTGATTAGGGCGTGAAGATTTTAGTGACCCTGATGTTGATGAGGTTTCAGATAATATCGATGATGAAAGCTCGGAGGAGGTTGAAGATGTTCAGAGTAACCCGGGTCATGGCATTGTTTTACGAAATGAACCTAGGGGCGTATGCATTCAAGTTCCTTGAGCACGCTGATATAGTACCTACTCATAGATTGGCGTCAAAATTGCAGTTGAAGGAGTTGTTCGTTGGGTAACAGTTCGAGAACAAGGCAGACTGTGTGTTTGCCATCAAACAATACAACATGAAGTTGTCCATTGATTACAAAGTTGCCAAGTCTACACTGACATTATATGTTGGGGAATGTTGGAGAGCCGGCGATAGGTGTGGTTGGCGGGTTCGATCTGCATTTATACAAAGGACTCAACAGTGGCAAATACGAAAATTAGAAGGGCATTATACATGCACTACCGCACGTATGTCTCAAGACTATCGAAAATTGGATGTCAAAAGTATTTGCAACTGCATCATGCCACTAGTGAAAGATAGCCCAATCATTCATGTGTCGACATTGATTGCAGACATGCAAGCCCGATTCCAGCACAGAGTGTTGTACAGGAAAACACGGTGGGCGAAACAAATGACCATACAACAATTGTACGGTAACTAGGATGAGTCATATAATAAACTTCAGAGTTAGATTTTAGCAATGGTGGAATACATCCCAGGAACTATCGTGGACTTGCAAACGTTTCCTTATAGAAGCCCAAATGGACAACTGGAAGTGGGGAGAAGAGTTTTTCGTCGACCAGTCAATCTTCATGGTCTGAAGGAAATTAAATGTTGTACCCGATGTTTGCATTTTATGGTCTTTTGGAAATAAAATTTAAATAACTCAAAATTGGAAAGAACTGAGAGTGGTATCGTCATTCAAGGTATAACAATTTACAGGCCTCCGTTGATGGGGTAGACGTTGGGGTATACTGTATACATAAGAAAGATCGACAGTTGGATCGAATGTGGCCTAAGGTGGGGTGGAGTACATTTTATTACTAAACATATCAAATGACATCGGTAGTTGCTCTGGGTGATATGAACTCGAACTGCCCATGTCCGATGATATGAATTGCTCTACGACCCATCACAAAAAATGTCAACCCATTAGTCAGATGTGTTCAAAAGTTGGTCATTCGAGTCATGCTCCGCCATAGTTGATCCTCTAGATCCCCCATAGGTTGGCTTCCACGTCTATAGCTGTAATCTGGTACTATCATAAGTTGCCCACTATATAAATAAACGTGCCATCAAGTCATGTACCACTGCATGTATTTAGTCGATGGACTGAAGTCAAACATGCAAGAGTGCATCTTAGGTCACCTGTAGTACCACCGGGCATTCCATAGTGCTACATAACATTTATGTTCCACACTCCAATCTATTGTATGTTTCCCCTTCACGGTCTTATCGTGGACATCAACAAATTGTTGTGGCTTGATCGGCATGAATTGTCTACACACAAATTGTCGCATAACTCAACCGGCGTTGTACCACTCAACGGTTGAGAAGTTGAGTACCGGCGTGTTAATGCACCACACATTAAGTAGACCCTATTAGACGTGTGGTTCGGCATAAGTACCCCCCAATTAGTTGTATAATATAGGATCGAGCAGCACACATTACCTCATGCTCAATAGCAGTGCTAGATAACTCTTTAAAATTTGCTTTCAACCATGCCAATGTCAAGCATGTAAAATTTTGTTCCCTATCACTAGAGGACCGTCCAAGCAATCTATGGCATAGTACTGAAGGTTCCAACACTTTGCTTCAGCTTGTGACTATAGCACCATCAACTCGTAACCCAAGTTGAATAGCGACATCTTCCAATGTGATAGTGCACTCTCTGCACGACATAATGAAAGTGTGGGTCTCCGTACACCACCGCTCAACCAAGGTGGATATTAAGTTCGTCTTCAGATTAAACCTTCGAATCAATGCGACATCCCCAAATCCTGCCAACTGTAAGTATGGCATGATTCGCTCGTCCAGATCGTACTTAGAAAAATGAAACCGTGACCTCAAAACTCGATACCCATCCTGTATTGTAAAATTTTTATAAAAATATGATAAATCAATTATCTATATAATTTAAACATAAAATTATATATTTAAGAGTAAAACTGAAATGTTAAGAAAACAAAAGCATCACACTTATATTATACCAATGTAGCCATTTGAAGTTTTTTTTTTTGTTTAAGTTAAATTAAATGATTAATAAAATATTAATAATAGAATGAAGATTTGTCATAAAATATTAGTAATAACACATAGAGATCAAATGTGATTATTATGCCCTAATCATAGCCAAGCATTAAAACAAAAGGCAGCCATATAACTACAAAAAATACATCAAACAAAAAAAAATAATGTCCTAAAAAAACATAGGCCATTTATTTTGAACAACGAAGAGCGATTAATCAAGTCCGACAACGGGTTTTTCAACAAACTTTACAAGGAGCTCTAGGAACTCTGAACAGTTCTTTAAACAACGAGTTACATTTTCGCACCATTAGCGTTAATATTGGCTTGTTTGGGGTAATGAAAGAAATAAATGATTAGCCTTTTTTTTTTACCTTTTACTTTATTGTAGATTGTAGACATTATTTTTTTTCTTCCAAAAAATAATTAGGAAATACACATGGTAACTATTTAAGCCGACGAAATTAGTAATATTATCTGTGCACGTGTTGAGCAATATAATAAAAAAGTAAAGATTGTAAATACTGGTACCGTCCTTCAAGTGGGCGATGACATTGCTCGTATTCATGGTCTTGATGAGTAAATATAAAAATAAAAATAAAAACTTATTTTTATTGAATCGATATCTATAATAATACATAAAGTGTTACATAGAATATAAACCAGACATATTCAAACTCAAAATTTTATCTTACATACGAGAACTTTTATAAAAGAAAATATTCACTCGTTAAAGATAAATTTAATCCTAACTCTAATAATTTCGAGCTTGATTCAATCTGATTTGAACACTTATAATATGATATATAGATTAGCTAAAGGAAATTAATATATATTCCTAGTTTCCTTGTGTGAATGCGAATTTTTGTTTTTATTTAGGTGGTGTAAAATTAGTGGAAGACAAATGTAACTTTTTTGTATCCCACAAATAGAACCATGCACAACAACAAAGTAAAATTAAGCAGAAAAGTCGTCATACTAAAAAAAATTAATATATAAATTATGAATGTGTCGTAAATTTTAAAAAAATATTATTAACACGTAGAGATCAATTTCATGCAAAAAGAAGTTAAAAAGGATTAATAACAATCAAATAAGATCAGTTTCATGCAATCAAAACACGTTGAATAAAGTAGCGCTTAGCAAGAAAAAATGAGAAACTAAAACGAATTTTGTATTTAATTTATAATTAATTTTACTTTTTCATTGATCCTCGATAAAGTGTGATTTGTATTTGCTCCAAAAGACATTTTAATATTTGCATAAATTTAAAAAAATACATAAATTAAATATAATTAATTATTATATTATAATAATTATAAAATATAATATACAAACTATAAATAACTTATTATTTTTTATTTTCTTCCTTCTCTTCTTTTATAAAATATTTGGAGGAAAGACCAAAACTCTACCTTCTTAAATAGGGACGTCCTTCTTCTCTTTTTTTTTTTTAAACTAACAATTATTAGGCATTATAAACTTAATAACTAGTCACATTGCTGACGCCATTGACAGGATGTGACCAGTCATAATATATATTTTTAATTTTTAAATATATATATATTTTAAAAAAGTCATAATTTTTTTCTCAATTTTTTTATTTCTATTAAAAATATTCCTTTAATTTTCTTAATTTCACATTACAAAAATTATTTACAGGCTTTTTTTTATAAAACTAACCGAGAAAAATTAATTAATTATATAAATTACCTTTTTTTTAATAAAATGAGTAAATAACCTAAAATCTACAGTAAATATACAAATATACATAAAATATTATAAGACAAATAAAAAAACAAATAAAGGTCAAATAAATAAATAACTGAAAAAGTAAATGAAGAAAAACAAATAAAAAAACGAAAAAGGACAAACAAATAAAAGAATAAAAAAAAGGAAGAAATGAAAAACAAATAAAAAAATCAGGGTGTTGGAATACACACTCCAAATTATTTGGCTCTTGTCGAAACTATTTTTTTGAAAAAGAGGAATCGACTTTTTAAAACGAAAATTAGAGTCGCCACCAATCCTTTTTTGATGAGGTGTGATCGGGTCACCTCAAAAAGTGGTTATTTTTAATAAACGATTTGATTTATTAAAAACAATTTTGGTCTACGAAATTTAGAAAAATTGGCTCGGGATTCATTTACGCACGAAGAAGAATTAGCACCCTTATAACGCCCAAAATTGATACCTAATTGATTAATTAATGTTTTAGTGTCGAAAATTAAAAATTTAAAGAAACTTTAAAAAATACGATCCTTTGTTAAAATATTATTTAATCGAAAATTTTTTAGGAGATAATGTATTTCACTCTAATCGAGGGAAAAGATCACGTCCCGTAAGTTAGGACACAATACCTTAAATCTCCAAAAATGAGAAATAACACCGAAAAGATTTATTCTTTGAAAGAGACATTTAGTTATCCCGGTTTTTAGAAAGAAATCATATTTCGTAAGTTAGAATACAAGTTCTTTTTAATTCTCGAGATTATTTAAAATTCACATTTTTTTTAAAGTATTCATTTATTCGGATTTAACAAGAAAATCGAAACCCTGTAAGTTAGGGTACGACTTTTTTGAATCTCGAAATACGAAATAATGCTTATTTTAAAAAAAAAATTTAAATGTATCGGGTAAAATGTAACATGATTTTCGTGGTAGAATGGAAAATAAATTAAGGTATTTACATGCATAATAGAATAATAAATGCATTAATGTAAACAACAATATAAAGAAGAAAAATAATATAAAATAAAATAAATCAGCCAAAAATAGAAATAATAATAATAATAAGCAGAAAAAACTAAAACTTGAAACGGAAAAGACTAATATTAAACAAAGAAATAAATAAGCATGGTAAAAAGAACTTAAAAACAGTAATATTAATAATAATATAAAGAGGAAAAAAAGTAATATTATATAAGAAGATATAAATAAATGATAAAATAAAATAAAGGTATATAAGGTTTTTAGGTAAATAAATAAATAGAATAAAAATATAATAACGGTAGTAATAACAGTACAAAACTAGTTAATATAGTACCATGATAATAATAAGAATAATAATAATAAAATAATAAAAATAACAATATGTTACTAATAATAATAATAAATAAA
Source organism: Gossypium hirsutum (assembly GCF_007990345.1). Lineage (NCBI taxonomy): Eukaryota > Viridiplantae > Streptophyta > Magnoliopsida > Malvales > Malvaceae > Gossypium > Gossypium hirsutum. The sequence goes on from NC_053427.1 coordinate 84,102,074, forward strand.
AAATGATAGTAAATATATATAAAATAATAGTAACAGTAATAAAATAAATATAATATAATAAATGTAATAATAATAATCAAAATAAAAATAATAACATGTTACTAATAATAATAATAATAAGTAATAATATATAATAATAACAGTAATAAAATAACAATAGTGATAATATTAAAATAATGATAAGAATGTCAAATTAATCCATTTAATAATAAAATAGCAAAGTAACTAAAAAAAGACTAAATTGAATTGAAAATAGGAGTTTTGGGGCAAAATCAGAAACAAATAAAAGAGAAAAGGACCTAATTGAAACGCGCACTCAACGTGGTGGAGGGATCGAACTGGAAAATATTCCCCCTCCAAAACGCATAGCTTAAAAAAGGACCGAATCGAAATCAAGTCAAAATCATAGGGTAAAAATTAAAAATAATATAACCTTAATTGTACAATTACAAAAAAGCAAAAAGGCTAAAAGTGAAATTAGCTGATCCCTAGAAAACACTCGAATCCTCTCTGGGTCGGGTCACTGGCGTAGGTCGGCCAATGAAACGACACTGTTTTGGCGTTTAAATTTTGGCTCAAAACGACGCCGTTTTATACCCCTTATTTAAAGCCAAAACTTTCTTTAAAAAATCATTTTAAACATTTCTAAAAAAAAAAAACAAAACTTCTTTTCTTTTTCTTTGCAGTTGGCCTCCCTCCGGCCAATGTTCCTGCGAGCCACCACTGCACGCACGGCCGCCGGCGCCGCTGTATACGGCGGTCGACGGTAAAAAGGTATTTTTCTTCCTTTTTATTATTTTTTATATTTTAATATATATCAAAAGGTTTTAAAAAGAAAATAAAAAAAGGGTATATGTATGTGTAGTTCGAAAAAAATGAAGAGAAAAAAAATAATAAAAAAATAAACAAAGAAATACCCTTTGCCGATTTAGATTCTATCTTGCTGTTGCTTCTTGATTATTTCAATGTATGGGTGACTATTTTTTGTATTGAGTTCGTAACCTTTTTAAAATGAATATTCGTGGCTTTTTTATAGCCCCAAGATACAATAGTTTCTATTGATCTTTCCACCATTTTTACAGATTCGTGGGCAAACATGAATGATGCGGTGTGTGGGTGAATGGTGGTGGAGGACGTGGGTAGTGGAGGCTAGGGCGGCTAGGGTTAGCAAACTTTGTGCGTTTTTCTGTTTAGGGTTTAGTTGGGCTAGAATTAGGTATTTGGGCTTGTTTGATTTGGGTAGTTTTGGGTTTAGAAATTGGGTTGGTAATGGGTCTTGGGCCCGGGCAAAATTTGAGTCATACAGCTCCACTAGAAAAATGTAAAATTATTTAAAGCCCCATTTTTTCAAAAATCGCAGTATTTTCTTAATATTTATACAGGTGGCTCCATCGTACATGACTCTACAAAAAATTGATTTTTTTTATCCAGATTGCTAACATGGTATGTTGGTGGTGCCAAATACTTTGGCTCCACCAACTTTTATTATAGATTTTAAGTTATTTTCGTATTTTATCAAAAAAATAGGTCATTTAAGTAATTAATTATTTTTTGGGTTAGTTTTATAAAAAAACTCATTTTTTTGTTTCTTTCTTCCATTTCTGCCTACCATTGTTTCTTGGCTTTTTTATAAAATTAACCTAAAAAATTTAATTAATTACGTAAATGACCTTTTTTTAATTAAACACGTAAATAACTTAAAATCTATAGCAAAAATTGGTGACGAAAGTTGGTGGAGCCAAAGAGTTTGTTGTCACCAACATGCCACATCAGCAACCGGGATAAAAAAATTAATTTATTGGTAGAGTCATGTAAAATGACGCTAGCTGTATAAATGTAAGGGAAATATTATAATTTCTAAAAAAATGGGGAGCTTTAAAAAGTTTTTCCTTTTCCTTATAGAGCCAAATAAATTGGCGCAATCAATTTTCAAGCTGCCTGCATCATCCATTTTTGTAATGAGGTTTTTTTTCTTTAAATTTTTTTAAAATTTTATATATATGAAAAAAATATTTTTTATATTTACCTATTAAATTTAAAATTTTAAAATTTTAAAATTAGTTATAATTAAAATTTTAATATATTTAAATATATTAAGTATATTAAAAATTTTAAATTGATTCTACTTGACATTTTTTAACATATTTAAAATTTCTTTAAATATTTTAAAATTTTAAATATATTACAAAATCTCTTTTGTCTTTACCTATTAAAAAATATATTAAAATTTTAAAATTTTAAAATATTTAAAAAAATTGAATATATTTAAAATTTTTAACATATTACAATTTTAAAATTTTAAAATTGGTTATACTTAACATTTTTTAAATATATTTAATTTTTTCAAATATATTAAATATATTAAAATTTTAAAATTAGTTATATTTAACATTTTTTTAATATATTTAAAATTTTAATATATTTAATTTTTTTAAGCTTTTTTAAAATTTTAAATATATAGATTTTCTTAGTTTTACCTATTAAAAACATATATTAAGTATATTAAAATTTTAAATATACTAAAATATATATATTAAATATTTTAAAATTTTAAAATACTTAAAGAAAATCACATTGCAAAAAGGGATGATCAGCGGCTTTGGATATTGGTCCCTATCCTACATAGTTTCACAAAAAAATTAATTTTTTATCATCATTGCTGACGGGGTTAAACTTTTTGACTCTACTAAGATAAATTTTAAATCATTTACATATTTAATTAAAAAAAAGTCATTTACCTAATTAATTAAATTTTTTTAGTTAATTTGATAAAAAAAAGCCTTGTTTATTTGTTTCTTTTGTGTAACTTCCACTTTCAGCAAAGTTTAAAAACACCATTGACAGCTTTGAGCTTTTATTAAGACAAGCTTTCCACATCTCCTTTCATGAGACAATTTTTTTACAATATAGATTATAATAATAAGTACAGTGTCAGTGTGTTTGACTGAGCTACCACAAAATTACCCATAATCTATAACCAGACAACAAGTAATCTCAGCTCACTAATGCCAGTGATTGAATTATTGGAATCAATGGAAAAAGCTTGCAATTCCCATTACCATAATCAATCTCTCCTGCTTCTTCTTCCACTGTTCCTTTCATTGCTTGTTGCAGGTCTGGCATATCCAACCCAAAATGAGCAATCCCAAATCATATCGAGATTCCAACAATACCTTCAAATCAACACAACCCAACCTTCCCCAGACTATCAAAGCTCGACCCAGTTCCTTCTATCCCAAGCCAATTCCCTTTCTTTAGAATCCCAAGTCATAGAATTCGTCAAAGGCAAACCAGTAATTCTCCTCAAATGGCCAGGCTCCGACCTTTCCCTTCCTTCTATCCTCTTAAACTCTCACATGGACGTGGTTCCATTCGAACCTTCGAAATGGACCCATCCGCCTCTTGGGGCTTATATCGATGAAGGAGGTAATATCTTTGGTAGAGGCTCACAAGATATGAAAAGCGTTGGGATGCAATACCTTGAGGCCATTCGTAGGTTGAAGCTTTCTGGGTTTCAGCCAAAACGGTCTCTTTACTTATCGTTTGTACCTGATGAAGAGATTGGTGGCTATGATGGTGCTAAGAAGCTAGCTTACTCTGATGTTTTCAAGGATATGAATGTTGAAATAGTGCTTGATGAAGGTAATGAATGGATAATAAATTGGAAAATATATGATAGTTGGGTCTTTGAAGCTTATGTGTTTGATAATATGTCTTTTTGAAAAACAGGATTACCTTCTACCGACGAGAATTATAGGCTATTCTATGCGGAGACGGCTCCATGGTGGCTGGTGATAAAGAGCAACGGTGCCCCTGGACATGGGGCAAAGCTCTATGACAATAGTGCAATGGAGAACCTTTTGAAGAGCATTGAGAGCATAAGTAGGTTCCGGGCTTCACAATTCGATTTGCTTAAGGCTGGTTTGAAGTCTAAAGGAGATGTCATTTCGGTTAACATAGTCTTTCTCAAGGCTGGCACACCTTCTCCCACTGTAAGTCCACAAGTTTAGATCATCAGTTGCTGAATTCATAAGGTTATGTTTTTCAGTCAGAATATATTGCTGTGTGCTCAAGCTAGAGTTGTTTTCCTTGATAGTTTAGCTTCGTATTTCGGTTTCGCCACTGCATATTGTTGTAGTGAAATCCATAACTGGAATCACAAGTTTTCTGAGTAGAGCTGGTTTTGGTACATTAAAACCTTAATAGCTGTGATGATTTACAAAGCTGAAACAAACTAGTATTGTTTCATCGATGATATCTTACAATGTGCACTACTAACCTTTGTCTGATAGTCCCTCAAAGCACTGGACTTCCTAAAGGAAAGAATCGAACTTTTATGCTAAAAATGTTCAATCATTTAAAGCATTGTCTGTTGGGCCTTTTCACCTGTATTTCTTTCCCACCATTGTGATATTTCTGTCGATCTTGTGTGTCATGATGAGCCATACCTTTAATTACATCCTCTAACTTGTACATATTCTTTATTATCGGTCTGCTAGGGTTTCGTCATGAACTTGCAGCCATCTGAAGCAGAAGCTGGTTTTGATATTCGAGTACCACCAACAGCTGACATAGAATCCTTGGAGAAACGGATAGAAGAGGAATGGGCACCTGCTTCAAGAAACATGACATTTGAGGTAGAGACACTGAAACATTTGTCTCTTGGAAAAACAAACCGGTATTGGGCAATAATATCTGTTAGTGTAAAACTTAATGGGATACTGCCCCCCCCCCCAACACATCCCCCGTCCTTTGAACAGAAGTAGAGACACTGATCCATTCTTATCAATGTGACATCATATTTGCCGCTGTCTAAATCCTATTGGTGCATTCCTTTAGAAACAGAAGCGATAAAAAATGTTTAGGACAAGAAAAGGATTACAAAGCTAACCACTTTTACTAGTGTCACATGATGGTTTGCCATTTGCATTGCACGAAGTTGTTTTCTGAACTAATTATTACTGTTTCCAGTTTAAGCAAAAGGCTACTCCACACGATGATCTTGGAAGGCCACTCATAACTGCCACTGATGGTTCTAATCCATGGTGGACTCTAATAGAAGAAGCTATCAAGAAAGCTAATGGAAAGATCGGGAAGCCGGAGATTCTTACCGGTGCAACAGATGCTCGCTATTACCGGCAACTAGGCCTAACAGCTATTGGCTTTTTACCAATGACCAACACTCCTTTTTTGCTTCACGACCATAATGAGGTCCATCTTTTAATATTATTGTCATATGCTGATTATGTGTATGCTTGTATATATATACCATTTGCTTCCTGATGCTTGTTTTATCTCTCTTTTCTTTTGAGTGTGGGTTAAGACTTAGGAGTTCTGTATCATAGAAAATTGATATGGCTGAATGATGCATGTATTACAATTGCAAATAGGACTGAACCTGAAGTAGTGGTAGCCACAAATGGTTCTTTGTCCAGAATTCTAAAAGATATGCAATTGGAACTTTGTTGCATTGTGTTACTCAGACTTGGGTGTATGTCAAATACGAGTATGTGTTGGACACGAGCATATTCAATTCAGTTTAAGATTTTTGATGTACTTGGAAGGTCCTTAGAGGGTCATATCTCATTATTCATGTTTAGGTATGCATCGAACATAGGTATCGGAAAGAGAGTAGCCAACGTAACTTCCATTTTATTATTCTGATTAGTGGAGCATTGTCTTTGATCTTCTGCCAGGCATGTGAATCTGATAAATATGCCCTTGGCAACTTAGGATGCTAGTGCTAGGAAATTGCAGCTTTGTAATCTGATTGTTGTGTGTTCTACCTTATTGCAGTTTCTAAACAAAGCGGAGTACTTTAAAGGAATTAATGTTTACGAGTCCATTATTAAAGCTTATACATCATATATCCCACCTGGAAGAGATGGAGTTTCGAGAGATGAGTTGTAAGGAGCCAAAGAGGCATGTCTTCACGTTCTTAGCTTCCCTTGCTTCCTTGTTTGTACCATTTCACAGAGGAGGTTGAGAATGTTCCTAGTAATGTATCAATAAGGGAAGCACTTTCACCACTTATCTATGCTGAAGAGAGCTGACTCATCATGTAACTGCTTGGATTATCAGGTAATTGAATGAGCCTTAATGTTATGCGTTCATGTTTCCTTCTTGTCATAGTATATAATTTTCCTGGTTCTGAATTGTTTAAGTTCTGCTCGGTGGTTAAACAATGTCTACAATGAAATGACATTTAATAAATCGCTAGATTACAATCTTAGAAGAGCATTGATGTTTGATCCTCATAATATTCTTTATTCTTTTGCATAATTGAAGCTCAATAGCTACATTGAAGATTACAAACAAAAAAGAATGCTAGTAATTCTTGTGATCAAGTTACAAAGACTCTTAACTATTTCACTCTTTGGATGCTCCATTGCTCTTCTTCCCCTTCCCCTCCCCTTTTCCTTTCTTTTCATTTTTACTGTGAAGGATTACTCTATGCTTTCAAGAAAGCGTTTACCAATAAACAAACCGTAATGTATAGTTGGACAATCTTCCTTAAAAGGAAACTTGTACCTGTATTTGTAGTTTGAACGAAATTCGAACTCATGATCGTATGGCATCACTTGCTACCAATAGTCGCCACAGGAACATACTCCATTCTGAAAATGATGGTAACGAATAGGATCTCTTATGACGATAACTCGACACTCCATCTTTACGACAAGTTTTGCGAAGGTATGACAGTCTCCGCAGATTCTAAGGTTTTTCCTAATCCTAATAACACTGCCACTTGACAAACTCATTAAACCAAATACAATTGCCAACTTCTCACTATGATACCAAAGTGAGTCATCTCTTTGTTCCCCCTCAAGATCTTGCAGAACAAAATTTGTGTCTGGAGCATAACCGATTCCCATTAGTTTGTGAATCAACTGATTTAGCCACCTGTTGATTTCGTTAATCTCCGGGTGAGCAGTATCCCCTACAATAAAAGCATGAATTTGTTTGTTCACTTCAATCCAGCTGCAACCTGGCTCCTTTGTAATGCCTTTCTCTCTCATTTGCCTCCTAATTTCAGAGACATCTTCCCATCTCTGAGAATTTGCATAAATATTGGACAACAATACATACGTCCCTGCATCTTCAGGATCAAGTTTTAGAACTTGTTTAGCTGCGTATATCGCTAAATCCACATTTCGGTGAACCTTGCATGCACCAAGCAAAGTTCTCCATGTCACAGCATCTGGTTCACATTCCATTTCCTGAACCAAACTCACTGCTTCATCAACCTTACCGGCCCTTCCAAGAAGATCAATAATGCAACCATAGTGTTCCCTTCCAGGATCAATCCCGTAAAGTCTCTTCATTGATCGAAAATAATATAGCCCATCATCCACAAGCCCGGCATGACTACAAGCAAAAAGAATCCCAAGGATGGTGATATAATTTGGTTTGATACCTGAAGCTTTCATTAAATCAAAGAGCTTTAATGCCTCTTGGCTGAACCCATTTTGAGCTAACCCTGCAATCATTGTACTCCATGAAATCACATCCTTATGAACCATCCGTTCAAAAACCGACTTGGCATCCTCTAGGCTACCACTCTTACAATACATATCCAGAAGTGCATTATTGAGTATCAAATCCACATCAAACTTCAAAACATGAACATGGACTTGCCTCCCTACTTCTAAAAGAGCTAAACCAGTACATGCTCTCAAAACGCTTGTTAGTGTCGCTTGATCAGCTGTAAAGCCAGCTCTTTTCATCCTCTTAAACTGATCCAAAGCTTCATCCCCATCACTATTCTGCGCCAACCCTCCAATAATGGAGTTCCAAACAACCAAGTCCTTAGTTTCCATTTCATTGAAAACGCAAATTGCATCTTTTAACTCATCTAACTTTGAATAAACATCAATAAGAGCACTCCTAACAAAAACATCAGATTCTAAACCAAGCTTAACCATACCACAATGAAGCTGCCTAACGTTGAATAGCCCATTACAGGCTCTCAAAACCGAGGAGAAAGTAAACATATTAGGCAACACCCCTTCTCTAAGCATTAAAACGAAGAATTCCAACGCCTTGTCACTTAGCTTGGCATTAGCATAAGCAGATATCATCGTCGTCCACGAAACAACATTTCTTTCAGGCATTTGGTCGAACAATGCCTGCGCTTCATCTAATAATTTAAACTTAACACACATACTGATCAGAATGTTGATGAGAAAAGTTTTTGGCTGATACCCATTTGAGAAAACGTGCTTGTGAACGAGTTTCCCTTGTTCAACAGCGTTGCGAGCTAGGCAACACTTGATCAACTCAGAGTATGTGATAGAATCAGCATAAATCCCGTGTCTTTCCATGGCAGCCATGGCATTCATAGCCTTAGGAAGGTCCCTTTTGTAGCAGAAGTTTACGAATTCATTTAGAAGAGTCGGTGAAGGCGGGTTTCTGGGTTTACCATGGGAGGAGGCAAGAGGAGTTAGAGAATAAGGACGTGATGATGAAGAAAGCGAAGTTCCTATGTGTTTTAGCTTTGCTGATACGGTTCTCATTGCTTCGTTTTAGCAGTTTCCCATTCCCTTCCTTCAAGAATTTCGATGGCTAACGTACAAGTTGAAATTCCTTTGGTGTCTCCATGTATTTCCTCAGCCCTGCAAATGACGAGAAATACTAGAGCAAAGAGAGGACTGAGAGCCTCTATGAAGAAGGAATCAATGGCGGGATGTGTTCTAACAATTTTCCGAACATTTTATAGTAGTTCAAAATGGGCCGGGCTTTGACGGTTTCGGTAACCATATTTATTATTTAAAACTGGTTAAATTCTGCCGGTAGTCCTTGTACTTTTTAAATTTTTAAATTTCATGTTTCATCAAACAGTATCTACTAAATTCAACTATTCTAAAGTTCGATGTGTTAACCATATTAACATATGTATAATACTATGTTAGCTTAATATTTTCACATAGTACTCACTAAAAATCTAATTAATTGATTAAAGATTGTCATTTATATTAAGACTGAAATTTCAAAATTCAAAAAATATAGAGACTTAGAATGATCCAATTGGATAAAATAGGCTAAATTTATAATTGCACACATAATACAAGACTAGAAATTGAATTTAACCAAATAGATCTATTGTCACTGTTTGGGTTAGGACTAAATTTTAAATTTTGAAAAGTATAGCAACCAAAAGTGATCAATTCAAAAAGCATAAAAACTAAAATTGATCAAATAGAAGTATAGAGACTAAATTTATAATTTTTTCAAAGAACAAGGACTAATATTATAATTTAACCTTTAAGAATTAATAAAAATAGAATTTACTTTTTAAAGAAATTTGATGCAAAATACACTTATTTTTTTTATAATTTGAAAAATACTCATTTATGCACTCACCTTTCAAGAAAATCACATAAACCCGTTCACGTTCTAAAATATAATTATATTATTATTTATTTATGCATTTTTATTTAATTTCACTTTTCTTAGTTTTTACCTTGTTATTTATTTATTTTATTTAAAAGTAACTATTTACAACATGATAAAAAAAGTTTTTTATTTAAATAATATAAAAAAATTAATTACTAAAATGGAATTACCTTGGTATTATTTAGGCAGAAGTAACTGTGATACCACGGTGCCGTTTGAGCAATCGGTGGCATTACACTTCCCTACCAGTAATCATTTACACAATGATTAGATTTAAAAAAGAACATTTTTGGTGCCGCTTGAGCAATTGGCGGCACCGGTATGTAGTTACCCAAAAAAATACAATATATTCTATATTGTTAGACCCAACAAAATTAAATTAGTTTATTTATTTTTATTTTTTAATCATCAACTTGACAAATAAACAATATAAAAATAACGAAAATTACAAAATAAAAGAGAAATGAATTAAAATAAAAAAAATTAAAAATAATATATTTATTAATTAGAAATATTAATTAAAAATAAAAAAAAAATTGAAATAACATGATATAAAATTTATATATATAAATGCTTATAAGAAGAATCAAACTTAGAACTTAAGGATATAATCACAATTATTTAAATATCTAACCAAAAGAGCTAATGTTTTAAAAAATATTAATTAAAAATAATAAAAGCTTAAAACAACATGAAATAAAAAAGACAAATGTAAGTAGGAGAGGAATCACACCCGAGACTTAAGGGCAAAAGCACTAACATTTAACCATTTGACCAAAATAGCTAAATTGTCAATATTTAGTGAAAGTGTGATTGAGAGCGCTCCTGGTGGGACATGTTTTCACTGGCACGACAGTAAAAACATATCCTACTTTCCTTTCTCTGTCCAGAAACAGCATATACATCAATAAATTTTAAAAATTCAAGCATACCTCTTCAATTTTGTTTTTTCAGCATATACATATAAACCACCCTATTTTATACTGTAAAATTAATATATATTATTTTCTGACCATATATTTTATAATTAGGGGTGAAGTCAGAAATTTCTTTAGCGGGGTCAAAATTAAAATTGTGTATTTTTAAGGTAGAAAAAAATGTAATTTCACCATTTTAATATTTATATCTTTATAATTTTTAAAAGATTAAATTAAATTTTTATCATTTGTAGTAGGGTCAAAGTGCAATTTTACCTTTACTAATTTAAATTTTTATAAATTTTAAAGAAGCCTAAATGGAGAATTTTCCATTTTAAGAGGGTCGGCCCTACCTACCCTAGCTACGCTCCTCCTGTTTATAATCTAGATCAAATATATTCTAGTCATTATTTCAAAGATGCATTATAATAATTAATTCTAATTATAGTTATTCAAGGCAAATGTTTATGATTCTACTCATATACTCAAAATTAGAGGTGAGTAAAATTCGATTCGGTTCAAAAAGCTTCATAAAAATTTTAAGTTCGAGTATTCGAGTTAAGCGGATCAACTCGAATAAAAAATCAAAATTTTGAGTTAACTCGAATATGAATTACACAATTCGAGTTATCTGAAAATCTGAATAAGGAAAGACAAAACTACGTCATTTTGATAAATATTTTCATTTTGTAAAGTTAGAAGGAAAAGCTTTTTCAATTATGTTGTTTATGTAATTAAATAATATATATTTTGTCTGCTAGTTAAATAACTGGTCTATGTAAACACAATATTGTGTATAAATAATAAGATTCGTCAATTCGACTTGACTTGACTTGAAATTTTTTTACTCGATTCGATTCGATTCGACTTGGCTCAATTGAATTCTCAACCTTCTCAAAATAATTATAATAACAAAGTATTTAAAACGAAATTATGAGGAATTTTTATTATAACCAAAGGGACATTGGGCAGCAAATTTTGTGAACATAGAAAAATAAAAATAAAAATAAAAAAAAGCTTAAAAAGAGGAAGAAATCAAAGGTGTTGATCAGTTTTTCTTGGTGGGATAAGAAGCCATTTTGTTGATACCACAAAGGCCTTCAGCTTTGCCGGTGTTCCTCTTCATCCGTATGAACCCTTTTTCTCCCCATTTGGCTCCCCACGAGTTCTTCACTATTATGTAATCTGACCCCTTTGTTGTTCCGTACCCTACGGCTGCCACCCCATGATCCAGCTCTGCTCCACATGGCCCGTTGAATACACCCTAACATTTTTGTCAATAAAAAGGTCAATTTCTTGTTTTGGTCCCTCTGTTAGGACATTAGTTATTGTATTTTAATTTCCCATAATTTTTATCTATTTTTCTTAAAAATACATTTTCTTAAACCATGTTCATCGTATGGTTTTTCTTTTCTTTTTTATTTTGTTGTTGGGATGAGATAAGGTTTTATTCATGATTTCACTTCTGAACTATATTTGTTTTCCTATTTTAGTACCTAACGAAAACAAAAAAAAAATGAAGTACCGAAATCAGAAAACATGTATAATTTAGAAGCCAAAATCGTGAGATAACCATCAAATTATGCCAAATTAAAGTATAAAAATTAAATTTCAAATTTAACCAAAATTGAGCTACTAAAACTGCAATTTGACCTTGATAAAAATAAAAGGTGAATAAATAAGCATTTAACTTACCCCACTGTAGAACTGGAAATCTCTGCCGGAAGCTTCAATGGCGACACTGAGCGGTTGATGAGCCAAAGCTTTCAACAGACTTTGCTCGTCGTTTTCAGGGACGTCATGGTAACCAGTGATGGTCACCACTTCCATTTCTTCCTTCTTTTCTTCGCAGGTGCCTTCTTCCATTAGGTAAGGGTAGTCTTGTTCTTTATGGAGTCCGCCATTGGCGATGATGAACTGCAATGCGTAATCCATCAGACCTCCGTTGCACCCATTGTTGAACGATGTGTCGCAGTCGATCAGCTCTTGCTCCGATAACGACGTTAAGTTGCCAGTCACAATCTTGTTTATGCCTTCCACTGCTGCTACTGTTGAAAATGCCCAACAGCTACCTGCATATTTATGCTTTCCAATGTTACCATCAAATTTTCCAAACTCCATAAATATATATATATATTAGATTGACGGTAAAATAAATTATATAAAAAATTTATAAAAATATATAAAATTCAAATATTATTTGTTATTCTCTTAATATAAAATAATAAGATATGTCGATTCTTTGTCGTGGTCCTCGACTAATTTTAATAAAAGTATGGTAAATTATTTATTTTAAACCCTTGAAAATTTTAAAATTAAAATTTAATCCTTAAAACAAAAACTTTGATAATTTTATATTTTCATGCATGCACACCGCAAGAGCCTTGGTTCTTGACCGGAGTGACAGCTCCTTTCTTTCGCCAATCAACGGATTTGGGCAACTCAACCACATCGCCATAACTAAAGTCTTTAGTCGACTGGGATCTTCGTCTAACATCTGGTCTGAGTCCCAAATACATTTTCTTGAACTCGTCATGACTCAAATCAGCGAACTCATTCAACCCCAGCCAGTAGCTACTGATTTCCTTGTTCCTCTTATCGATATGTTTAAGATTATCCTTAAAAACCTCGAACCTCATTAGCTTCTCCTCAATGGACTCGTAGATTTTTCCGTGCTTCGATATCCATGACTCGAAGAGCTCGATGAGTTTATCGGCAGAACCCAAATCTTCCGGCGAATAGCCCACGATAGAGAAATCGTGACCCAGAGCTGAAACTACGAAAATGGATGCAATGAGTAGGGTTTGAGTGGAGAATTTGGAAAGCAAAGAGATAGCCATTGTTGACGAACACTGGAAGAAGAAGAAGAAGAAGAAGAAGAGATGGGTGGATTTTGAGGAGGGGGCATTAGTGTTATTTATATATGGATGTGTTTATTTTTTTAAAGCTTTGAATATTGCTTTCAAGTGAAGGTGGAGAAAATGAACAATGGAGGGGGTAGAAAACTAAGTCTTTACGATTGGATCTTTATTGACAGACTTTTGTTCTAAGTATACTCATTAGGGTTTAAGTTTCTTCCAAGAATACATTATTCTTTTTATCATATTAATTTAATGTAAAATTCTGTTTTTCTATGAATTTGTTTTTACGTGTTGAGTATAAAAGTAGTTATTGTTATGATGATGTATATGCTCTTTTTGTTTTCCCCTAAGTTCTATCAACTTTCTCTGGAATAAAAAATAAAAATTTACGACTAAAATCGAATATAAATACTTTAAAGTCAATAAGGTTCAAAACCGACCCAAAAAACAATCTTTCCTAGCAAAAAAAAAGAGTACTTTTTTTCCCAAACCTAAAACCAATCTAATATAGGAAATACATTTAGGGTGAGTTTGGATGGGCGGTGCGTTTACCTGCGGTTAGTGTAAAAACAGCGGTGGCGGTGAGATTAGATACTGTAGCGATACTGTAGCGTGAGACAAAAAGTAAGCTAAACGCACCACACCGCACTCAATCGCTCATCCAAACCCACCCTTAGTCAGAAAAGTGGGGCAAAGAAGCAATTATTGCATATACATGTGCCATTTCAAAAGTTTGTATATATTTCAATAGAATTAGACAAAATGATGGCTTTTCAATTGATATTTCAGTTTCGTATAAGCAGCTGATTATTTCCCTATAAATATATATAAAGAAAGTTATTATTTTTCAATAAAAAAAATTGAAAATTAAGAAAAAAAATTTAATTTACCATTCTCTTATTAAAAAGAGATAAAATATAACACAAACTAATGTTTTTCGTTGAGAGCTGTAAGTAAAATATCTCAAGGTTTTGGTTTCAACTTTGAATACCTGAATAAAAGAAATCATGACCGTTAAAAAACGTTGTGTAAGAGATTAGAATCCATGACGTCTAAAATTCATAGGTCAAGTGGGTAAATGTAGTATTACTTGAGCTAACTTAATAGGCCGGTTAGGGCAATTCATTTAGTATAGATTTTGTAAAATTACATAAAGTGAATTTACACTTTCACACCAAAAATTTATAATTTATTTTTAATTTTTTAACATAAGTTTCTAGCTTAGACCCTATTCAGAGGCTTTAATTGTATTGTCGTTGACTAGATTCATAATATTGAACAGTCTTGTCAGCATTTAAAAGAATATATTATTATCAATGCCACAAAGTTTAAGAGTATAAAAAATAAGACAATTGTGGAGGATATGGCTGATTGTCTTTACCTGATCATATGTCGAATCGATGTGAAATTGTAAACTCATTTTTTAGTTTAGGTTTGACTTAAAAAATAAATTTAAAATTTTGTCTGAGTCTAATTGTGATAAAAAAAAAACAAAACTCGAGTCTGATCCGATCTGATCGTATAAAATTTTTTTATATTATAAATTTAAAAAATAAATTAAATTAAATACACTAAAAATATTAAAATAAATATTTTCCAACAAAGTAAAAATACATTAAAAAAATTTATACAACAATAAAATAGTTACAACTTAACAAGCAAGCCAAAAATCCTTACTCGACACCCGACCCATTTAAAAAATAAATATTATATTTTTACCCAAATACTCCCGACTTAATGATCAAATCTAATTAAATACTCACCTCATTGCTTTAACAAAAACCATTCTAATATACAATAAATTAGTATTATTTTTTTATAATATGTAATTTATTTTATATAAATTTAAATATATAATAATTCATATAAACATTAACACATAAGTTAAATTATTTACGGGTTATTTCGTCGGCTGTTTATGTTTAAGAACTTAATAAATATATAATTATTATAAATAAATAAAAACAATATTTTTAAAAATAAAATAACATAATCAGACAAAATATGTTCAGATTATTTATAAATATAAACGAATCTTAAATGAATTAAAGTACATATATCAACTTAAAAAAGATTTAAATGATGTTCTCAATACCATCAAATCATAATCATTTAAAAATATCTTTAATATGTTAATAATTTATATTAATATAAATGACTAAAATCAGTAATTTTACAAATAATTATAAAAGTTCTAAACACCAGCTTAAACCCGTCAACTATGTAACTGCTGTAAAATAAATAAAGGTTAAACAATGAATAGAAAATCTGGGTACTTACCACCTTTAACAATGTTGAACTAAATGAACCAACAAAACTTATCTATGACTATTTCCACTTTGGCTATGAGATTATAACGTAATAATATAACTATGTTGCTCGGATTCTAGCTTGAAGTAACTGTACCCGACCCATGTTAGGCACATATCTATATCCAGCATTCACACTCGAGTCCAAGTAGCATAGTGATTGAAGAAGTGGGAACAAATATGAAATGAAATGAAATAACCTCAGTGCACAAGACTTTACAATGTCGGGCCAACATAGAGCAGGAAGTCACTATCTTTGCAGCTTCCCGGCGGAGTGCAAGTATACCGATACCGATACAACACTGCAATAACAAGAGAAATACAGAAATTATACATAATTGCCACATGTTTTGATCCAGACGAAACTCCCTATATGTATGTGCAGGACCAATTACCAGACGGTCATGCTCTGAATTATGCTAGATGCCAGATTTGAAGCTTCAATACAAGAGAGACTATCTATTGTATGGATATTAAAATGTGGCCAGAGATAACTTACGTAGCACCAAGGAAGAAAGCAAGGGTAAGATTGAAGCCGAACAGAAACACTGAAACAACGGCAGTGAGAAGCATTGCCACTGAAGTAGAATAGACCTGCACCACATTGAATAGACAATGGAACTTCAACTGAAGGATTCAAAATGGTTACTAATATGCTATGAATGTACCATTTGATCCCTTTTATCACTTCTCTGAATAGGCTGATGTTTACTTTATGTTAAAAAGTTAATTTGCATAAGGTTTGATCCATCGAAATAATTTTAGTTTCAAGTGTGGTTAAATAATTCACTGGACACTTGGAGTATAACATTAGGAAGCCACAAAGTCATTCCTTAGCTTCAATTTCTTTCGAGGAGGCTTCTAGTATGCAGCTAAAGATTCTTAACATATTATTAAACTGCATACCACTTAGCTTGGGTTGCAGCAATGTTGTAAATAGTATAATCAAAAGACAGAAGATGACATTCTTGCTCATTAAAATAAAGCACCTTACTTACAGGTTTCAGCAGCAAGAAAACTGGATATTACATATAGTGGAAGCAGAGGAATAAACAAGAAACCCAGTCAACTTAAGAAAGACAAGCAACTTCCTTCATTATGCCATGCAAATGCATGATCATTACTGATAACCATGACATGCCTAACAAGTTTCTTAAAAAATCAGAGAGATCGATGTAAATGCAGACAAATCAATGATTGACTAACATGAAATTTTGGGTCATATCTTACCTTCACAATATTGTCTGCATATTTCATTACCATTGATACAGCAATTCCACTGCAAATGAAACAAATATAAGCATATTTCAGAAAGCAAAATATGGAAATTAAAAGGTCTTTAAAATAGTACTTCACTAGGAAAAGGACAATGATCATACAAATCTAAGCTCTCATTGCAAAATGAAGATATACTTTGGCAGAAACCAGAGATTCTTCTTAGATCTAGCTATAGTTAATTTGTTGAACATCAGAACTTCCATTTCTTGAAGTATTGAAGGGGCAGATCAGAAGAGAAGAGTTAGTCACCCCTTGATTGCTAGTAGTGTAGCTCATTGCCTATTAAATATGTTATTCCGAGTTCTGATAATTATAAAATTGCAATATGAACATTTTCTTGAGGTTCACAGTGTTCTCCAATAACAAACAAACTTTAATTCCATATATCGATCTGAAAAGATTGCAATATCTTCCTAGATACAATGTCAACAGCAAAACTGGAAATGGAGTCAGAAACTAGCTGCTAGCACGCTTCCTTGAGCCAGAAAGGAGAATGTAATACCTTAGTGCATGATTAAGGATCATGAGAGTGGTAATTATCGAGTATCCATGGAAGAAGCCCCTGAGCAAACAAAACAAATTTCAAAATATAACAGAAAGAACGACCACGGAACTATGAAGTTATTAAAACAGAAGCCTATTTTAAGATGATTGTTCATTTTGTAAGACATATATCATATGCATCTACAAGTAATGAGTCGCATACATGCACATGCACGATGACATGCAGAGTAAATAATAATGTTTCTAAGATAAGAGCCAGTAACAAATTTAAAGGCTCAGATTACTTGTTCATGACAGCATCAAAATCTTGTATCAGTATTGCTATAGCATTGAAGGCCATTCCGGAAATATACAACCAGAAATTCTGCACATTTATATTCCTTGATGGGCGCTTCTTAATTATAGCCTGCCAGCAGAAGTAAATAACCAACATGAATTCTATGTCACAGTCAAGAATTTTGCTAGTTGAACTCAGCAGAAACTCTGTATGTTTTTAACTGAATTAAGACTTTTTCATTGATAGAGAAGAATTATAAATCAATTAATTCAACCAGAACCAGAACGGTCAACATTGGCAAAACACCTTAACTATCATCCAAAAACAATTTTCAGCTTAGAAAAAAAGAAATGGAACAAGTATCTAAAAAAGCTTACCTCGGTGTACACTCCAGCAAATCCACTCAAAAGGGCCATCACCTGCAAAACAAATAAAGATAAATGATTAACAATTTTGATTCTGAAGCAATAAATCAATTTCACTTTTCTCCTTTATTGGACTAAAAGACATATATTTTGGCAACTTACAATTGCCATTATCCAACCTGGCAGAGATGTTTGAAGTACATGATCAGAACTGCAAAGTATAATGCAAATTGAATAAGGCACGGCCAAGTGATAAATCTTATAAATATTTCAAATTGAGAACAGCATGTCCCCATTTCAAATAGTCTACTCATAACCATATAAAGTATACAAGTACAAATGGTTCAATCATTAGAAAACAATTTTAGGCATTCATCGTCCACGTAAACCATCAGAAAACAGCAGCAAGACAATCTCCAAGGTCAATAAGTTTCCATCAAACAAGCATGTGCTCAGAAACAAACTGTGGATCCATCCAATCAAGGGAACAATTAGAAAGGTTTTATGATTCTTACCGAGAATTCAGTTGTGCTGTGGTGCAGCCAGCACATAGAAGAATAAAAGCTGCCCATTGAATATCACTTAACCTGAATCAAAGTAAATAAGAGCAAAATGAATGGAATCCAAAATGTTCAGAATATATGTTTAGTTAAGCATATTTTCCACTTGAATGTATATTAAGGTTTATTTCATAGAACTTATCATTACTGAGAAGTTCCATTGCCATGCTAAGCTATACTGAACAATCAGCAGATGTTATCCATCAACTCTTTTCTATGAAAAACATCAACATGCATGGTTTTAAGAAGCTTACTTTTTCTTAAGGATGATACTATACAAAACACCAGTACTGATAATATTCAGGTTCTTTAGTATCTGATAACCCGGTGCATCAACATAGGCAAAGATATAATACTGCAACATAAAATTGAAAAGCACATACAATTACAATGTGGAAAATAAGAACTTCGTAACATTACTTACAAGAAAAACAAACAATAAAATAAATTCACCTGCAGCAAATTCTTGACAAGATAAAGTAAAGCAGGAATGGGATAAACAATAACTTCATCAAGGGTTGTACTCAACCTGGTTCAATGAAAATGAAGGAAAAAAATATGTCAATCATCTCCATAGTCCATATTAATAAAAAAAATAGATTTAAGCAATCTCAAGTAAACTTACCTGTTATCTTCTGTAACACCTTCACTTTTCCATATTCTTGCCAAGGCTGCAAGTGACAAAGCACATTTCAAAGTCTCCACCTGTTTCCCAAAATAAAAGTTGGTCAATCCCATGAGCATCATGTCAAGTGGAAACACAAGATGACCATTCCACTCACCAAAAAGTTGGCTGTGGTAACACTATACTCGTACTTCCCAGCTCTCTTCGACCAGACAATAAGTATTGCTTGTGAACTTGTAAGAAAAGTCAATGCAACTGTAACAACTGTCCTACTCAAGAGAAAAAGGAAACCATCAGAAATTATATTTTCTGTTTATTTGTTTTTTCTTGTTTGAAGCTAATATTAGTAAAAACAAAACAGATCATATAAGCAGATCTTACTTGCGTTTCCACTTGGCCTGTTCCCTTGGAGGAACATTACTTACAGAAGCTGCATATCAGTGGAAATCATAACAGAAACGAAAAAACAAAGTCAGGATAAAATTCGTAAAATTGAAATTGCACAGCAATCGAATTGCACTTTAACCAAAACATACCAACCCCCGAAAACCCTATGCCTCGTAGATTCTCAATGTCATTACTTAGTGTTCCTCCATCATTATCCTACGAGTCAAAATTCATTCAAAACCATAATAAAAGATCGGATTAAGCCTCTTAATCTTGAACAAATTCCACAAATCAGCACGTAAACAAAATTTATTTATTTTTACGAGATTAAAAATTAACGAGATCGCAAAACTAAATTTACTATAATCGGAAACACTTTAAATTAACACTTCTTCAATCCAGTAAACAAAACAAAACAATCACATCAAAATTTTGAGGAATTCAAGGAGAAAAACAGCCACTAGATTCACATAATAAACTAAAGGAAAAAATAAAGTATAATGCCGTTAAATAAAACAAACTAGAATTGTAGCCAAAATCAACCTAAACATATCAGTGACGACGGATTCAATTTGGCATCCAGATATGATAATGAAGAACGTTGCGAGGTACGATTGATGAGAAAAAGAATATAAAGAAATAATAATAATACCTCATCTTTGATTTTGCGATACTCCATTTTCGAATCAGCTCGCAGCAGATCTCACTGTTTTTTTTTTTTTTTTGCTAAGAACAGTTTTGTTTTTGGGTGAAGGGAAACTAAGGAAAAGAACAATGGCCAGATTGGAACCGTACTTTGAGCTCAGTTCATGGGCTTTTTTGATTGGGCTTTTGAGATTTGTAATCTAAAGGCCAATGATGAGATTCAGCCCATTATTTAAGGGTGCTTCTGGATGAACAATGGTTGTGATGCCGTAAAATTTTTTACCTTACAATTATAGTAATTAATTTTATCATTATCGTTGTTTTTAACCTTCCCAGGGATAAATATACCGCCCATACAAAGGCTACCTAAAATCAAATCAAGGTGCAATTGAATACTTTGGAAAATAAAGCTGGATTAAGGGGCAGTTGTGAAAAATCAAAGCTATTTGAGGCTATTGTTTGGCAGCTCCTTTTTAAAAAATTATTTTAGAGAAATATTTGATATTTTGTGTATAAAATCTCATATAATAATTAAAGGTGAATAATGCTTTAAAAAAATTAAAGTTGTATAATTGATTTATTTGGTCGATTGAACCGATTTCTAACACATAGCCAACCGAGCTTTAACAATAGTTAGGTCAACTGATCTTAGTTTTAATTGATTTAACTAAACTACTTCGACATTAATCGAGTGTATCGGTGAAATTATCTATACTATATTTAAAACCTTTTATTAAATTAGTTTAATGAGTTATTCGAAAATCATACTTTTTTTTATATATAAAATGGGTAAAAATCCATGCATAGTAAAAAATTTCATGATTTTCTTAATCAAAATTTCACTTGGTTTTTACATAAATTTTTAATAGATATAAATTATGAATATATTAAAAATAAATTAAATTTATAAATATAATTCAAAAATTTTAATCAAAGAGATTGCTAATAATAACTTGGAAGTATAATTTACAAAGTCTACGATTGGTCATACTTTATATTAAACCAATAGCATTTCAGAAAAAATGTTCAACACAGAACTTTGAATAACCATCAATTTCTTGTGGGTCAGAAAAAAAGTCCCTCAACACCATAGCCTAGTTTGCTTCAAAGCTTTACCACCAACCATCTTCTTCTTAGCTTTGCTGTACAATCTGCCAAACACCAAGCAAAACCTTCAGTTTTCTGGATTGGGTTTTACCTGTTAGCAAATGGTTAACAACTCCAGCTACCAAATACGAGGACCGGGAAAAAATTTGACAACCCTACGGATTTATAGTTGCCAGTGTGATGGTATCTAAATGCACAGCTATATAATGCAACACTAACACGAAAATAACGAATTGGCTCATTATCATTCTATACAAGTTATCACTTCTCTATTTTTGTATTACTCCGATTTATATCCTAAATAGATTAAACCACAAGCTGTTTCTTTTACTTGAGCTTCAACTATCCGGAAACAGAAAAAAAGAAAAAGATGCTTCTGGAAACCAGAAAGAGGATATAACGAGACAGTTCAAAGATACCTGTACATGATGTGCGCGGCTGGAAATTATTGAGAATCGTGTGAATTTCTCATGCTAATATTCAGACTGTTTCGCATGGTTCGTCTACCAATCCATCCATTGCCTTTTTTCATCATGTCAACGAATTCACCATAATCAATTCTTCCGTCCTGAAATAAGGCAGAAAGTCGTAAAATTTGACACTTTGTCAACAAAATTTGCACAAACACCACCTTTTAGACTAATGTAAACAAAGATCAATGACTAAATTAGCTATGCCAATCCAGTCATGCTGGCGAAATGACATACATTATCTTGATCAACTTCTCTAATAATATCCTCGAACAAAACATCTGTCAAGTTATACTCAGCCCAAGCTTGTTGAAGCTCATCAACCGTAATATAGCCACTTCTATCCTTGTCAAAGTATTGGAATGCAGCAACGAGATGTTCCTCGTGCTCTAGTTTATTAAGGTGAACTGTTGCAGCTATAAATTCTCCGTAATCAATGGTCCCACTATTGTCGATATCAGCCTGAGAACAAATAAAATAAGTTCAGATTTTTAATAACTTATGGCAAAAGAACATGAAGCTAATATTTAGATATCTGCTTCATAACAAACTTACGGCATCCATAAGGGCCCTTATCTCTGCATCTTTCAAGGTTGAACCATATCTTCGCAAACCAGCTTTGAGTTCATCGAATGTGATTGCACCACTGTTATCAGTATCCATTGATTTAAACATTTCTCTCAAACCAGCAATCTCCTCCTCTGATAGACTTTCAGCTATTACCTGATTGCACAGATACATTAACCCTAAACCGGAGCATGTTTAAATCGAATATGAAGCTCAATGTGCTTGAAACTAAACTCTTATGATATTAAGTACAAAGATGAGCCAGAAATATAAAGAAAACGCCATTGTACACAGATGCAGCCTTGAGAATCTTACCCGTAAAGCCAGCTTCTTTAGTTTATTCATTGCCGAGAATTGTTTAAGACGAGAAAGTATAGCTGGATCAAGCACCTTATCGGGGGCAACCCCATTTTCACAAATCCAAGGATGACCTAATCAAATAAAAAGGAGGCAAAAGATATCACATTTTGATCCTTTATTTATTTATTAAGTATGAAATGATGCTACGTACATAATACTTTGTGAGCAGTGAGCCGCTCTGAAGGTCGAGAGCATAACATCTTCCGGATTAGGTCCTTTGCGCTATCAGATATTAGGGGCCATGGTTCTGAATCGAAGTCAATAAACCCTTTCAACACAGCATCGAATATTCCTTGCTGTGTTTCTGAAGAACATACGAAAAAAAACTTATGAGTATAGAGTTCCTTGAAAACTCGTAATAATACAATACCACAAAACATCATAAATACCGCCCCAAAATGGTGGAACACCACTTAGCAATATATAGAGTATAACTCCTGCAGTCCATACGTCAGCTTCTGGTCCATAATGTTTTTGGAGTACTTCAGGGGCGACATAATATGGGCTTCCGACCACATCAGTAAAAACTTGTCCTAAAGTAGCAAACAACACATTATGTCAACCAACTCGATTCTAGCTAAAGGGGCTTAATTACTCCATGTTAATCAACACATTGTGTTTAACAGGCGTTCACAATATAGAATATACCGCATAATGTCGTACTCGAATGCTTTCAGTAGAAATATAAGATTGCAAAACTTAGAATATTTCATTTCGTACCTGGTTTAAAGAATACAGAGAGTCCGAAATCAATCGCCTTGAGAGAGAAATCATCGTCCTTGTTAACTAACAAGAAATTCTCCGGCTTTAAATCTCTATGCATAACCCCGAGGGAATGACAAGCCTCGACGACCCCAACAATGATCCTAGTCAATTCAGCTGCCTTCCTCTCGGTGTAATGCCCCCTCTGGATAATCCGGTCAAACAACTCCCCTCCAGAGCAAAGCTCCATCACAATATGCACATACAAAGAATCCTCGTACGTGCCTTTAATCGTCACAATATTCTTATGACCGGCTAAATGATACATTATCTGAATCTCCCTCCTAACATCATCCACATCCTCTTTGGCAACCAACTTCGTCTTCGATATCGACTTGCAAGCGTACTCGATACCCGTGGAAAGCTCGGTACACAAATACGTAGTCCCAAACTGTCCTTGTCCTAACTTAGGACCTAAAGTGTAAAGGTCACGAATGTTGGGAGTCTTATGACCCATAACAAAATAGGTCTGGTTATCATTCCCAAGTTTCATGATGCTTTCTTGTTCGCTGGCCCTAATAGAAGCCGAATGATTATCGTTTTCGCCGGTTTCTTTGCCGGATTCTCGGGGAATTAATGGCTTAGAAGGGGGATTATTATTATTGTTATTAGAACTAGAACAATGTGAAGAAGTGTTGTAACCCTTACAAAGATTCCCCTTGGAAGGTCCACGGCATGTATTGCCCATCAAACAATCAAAGTTTCCCCCACAACAACACTGTTTTCCTCATCCAAGCATATATATATATATAAATAATCATCAAAATCCCACACTGCAACAATAAAAATGGAATAGAAAATAAGAAAATTTGGGACGAACCCATCATTGGGAACTTCATTACCATCATAAAAAAATGAGCTTTAAATCTAAACATTGAAACAATCCCACATCGGATCAGAGCTTCAAACATGCAAAGTTACCATCTTTCTAACATAACATCAATCAAAAAGGAAAAGTAAGAACAGAAATCCAGAAAAAGAAAATATGAAAGAGAAAATCAAGCTAGAAACATGTAAAAACACAACACAAGAATCAAAACTAAAAAAAAAAAAGAAGAAGAATCCAGAGATAGGAAGAATTACCAGTTTGGAGTAAAAGAAAAAGAGAAAAAGAGATGACAGAAGGAGAGACGAAGAAGGAAATGGCTATGGGGGGGGTGATGGATTGTTTTTAATGTTTGAATTTTGATTCCGTTTTTCTTGTTTGCTTATTTTTGGGTTGCTGTTTTGAGAAACATCGGTTCAACTGACTGACTGGATGTGTATTTTTATTTTTTATTTTTATGTTTAGACATTAATTCAATATGTATAATAAATTAATATTTTGTTTTTGTGGAATTTCTTTTAGGTAAAAGTACCTTCTCGATCCCTCCTAATCTTGATATTAAGCAAATTGGTTTACTTTAAAAAAATTGGAACAATTTAATCCATGTCAATTTCGAAAACAAGTAGTTAAAATAATTAATCACAACATTAATGCTTTCCATATAATTTTGGTTAGTATAATAATAAATTTAGCTCTCGATTTTTATATATTTTACGTAAATTAGAGGTAATATCAGTTCGATTTGGTCGGATTTTTTGGATTTTATGAACCGACTATCGTAATTCAGTTCAGTTTGGTTTGATTCTCGATTTTTTCGTATTAATTTTTGGTTTAAGATTTTCAGACTTATTTTAGAAAAAAATGAGCTTTATTTTATGACTTTTAAATATTATTTGACAAAATTTCAAAGTATTTTTCATAAATATTTCTAAAAAAACAATAATTTTTCAAGAACTCTTAAATTATTTTCACTATTTTAAATAAAAATATTTATTTCTATATCATAAAAATTAAAATTAATTATATTTAAATAAAAAATAGAATTCGATTTTGTTTCGTGTAACCGCAATTTTTAACTTATATTCTATAAACCGTCCAAATACCTCAGCTCGGATGAATTTTCAATCTTCCTTACTCAACCCTAGCATAAATATTGACAAGACGTATAGATGTTGCAGGTTAAATTTATTAAATTAATACTAAATTGACAAAATATATAAACTTTGAGAGTTAAATTTATTACCATACCGAAAAAATATGTACAATTGACGAAAACATTAGCATTTATGATTAATTATTCTTAGTTACTCACCTTTGAATTTGACAAAGATTAAATCACTCTAATTTTGTTTTTTGAAAGAGACCAATTTACTTAATATTAATTTTTTTTAAAAAGGTTTTTTTTTATTTTTTAAATAAAAAACTTGTTAAGTTATCAATACATATTTTAAAAAATATTTATGTATATAATTTACCAAAAACAAACAAACTCATTTTTCTTTGGCTTAAATTGAAATTAGAATTTTTTTTTCTCATGAAAATTAGTAATCTTAGTAATATATTTTGTAAAACATTAATAAATATATAGTAGAAATAATTATTCTAGAAAAAAAATAGGATTACTTATAGTCCTCCTCAACCTATAAATAAGAGGATAATACGCTTCAACTTATTTAAACTCACGTCCTCTTGCATTGACAACAATGCTCATGTCAATTGAGTTAAGACTCAATTAACGCTTATTTAGTAATTTTATGCGTGTTATAATATGTCAAAAGTTTTATCTTTTTAATGAATATAAAAATAATAAATATTTGTATTTTGTAGGTTTAATCTTTTCTTTTTCCTTTTTTTTCAGGTGATTTATATTGGTTTGGTTTTACTTTATAATTATTTAGATTTGTATTTGTAATTATATTATATTTATATTTATATTTATATTTATAATATTAAAAAATTTCAAAAAAAACAAATCTTTTTTTCGATGAATAAAACCTAACCTAATTTCCTAACAACACTAACATGTAGCTATCCTACCATTTCAATAATTACTTAAAGGAGCACCCATAATCAAATTTACGTTCTTTGTTTTGATCCCAGTCATGTGCTATACTGTATTGTATCACTCAACATACGAATGTCTTAATAATTTTTAAAAAGCTTCAAGATAAATATTGGAAAACAAAAAAAAATTTATTTTTCCATATATGACAAGCCATTTTATTTTTCCATTTTATTTTTTCAAAATATATCCATCCTGAAATCCTCAAGTTTATCCTAATCCAATCTGAGAGATTTCCTGAGAAAAATTGAGGTAGGTAATCTTTCTGCGTAAAGTACTTCCAAACATCTTTAGCAACCAAGCAATTTCAAAGGACGTGCAAAATATCTTCTGTCTCATGGTGACAGAGCATGACACATTTTGTCTAATACCCCTACGTACACGTTTCAGATACATGTATACTATATCAACTATGATAATAATGAAGTTTTGTTTTTTCTTTTATAAATGAATAAAAGATTATCACATGATTTTTTTTTTACATTTTTAAATATAAAAATATATGACAATTTATACTTATTTATATCTCATAATAATTAAAAATTCCAAAAAAATATCTCATAAATTAACTTGTATATTGTATCATGTTTATATTTAATTTTTTATATATTTAATAATAATATTTATTATTTAAATAATATTTATTATATTTTTTGTACTTTACATAATAAAATATATGTTATTATGATTAAAAAAAAACACAGAGATACGATGGGGTTGATGTTTCTCAAAATGGGAGAATACGACGACGTAGGATGTTTGTACCTATATGTATTTGGTCAATAATTTCTACCTAATTTTGCATGTAAATAAAAAATAAGAATCTAAAATTAATTTTAGACTTATTTGTTTCATGTTCTCGAACTTGTTTGATTTTTTTGAACTTTAAAATTTTCATATTTTTTAGCTTTGAAAATTTGTATTTAATTTTTATTTTTATGTATTTATAGATTTTATAGATTTTTAAATTTTTATTTATTTTTTAGAATTCTCTAATTTTTAAAGAATTTTGATTTTTTTACAAATAATTTTTACATAGAATATGTTTAAATTGATAGAAAATATAAAAATTGAGGACTAAATTTGAAATTGCACCAATTAGAAAAATGCCATTGTTACTTAAGAGTTAGGTGAAAAAAAAAACTAATTTCGAAAACATTAGTTACCAAATAGTTACTTTTCAAAGTCAAGTGACCAAAACGAAAAGTTATGCATAGTTAAGTGATTATTGTTGTACTTTACCCTAAAAAATAAAACCTATAACTAAAAGGGTAAATTTAACTTAAGGTCACTAAACAATTAGTAAGCTTGCGTTTTGGTTATTCAAATTCAAAATGTTACAAAATGATCATTAAACTATTTGAAAGTTTTCATTTAAGTTACTAAACTATTAGAAAGTTTTTATCTAAATCATTGGGTTGTTAAGGTTTTTTTTTTTAATTTGGCAAGGGAGCTCTAATCAACGATTTGACTATTGGTACAGTGGATCAATACCATTGGCGAGTAAAACAACATACCTTAGATCTAAGCCAATTTGATAGTTAATGTCAAAGACCATATAAGAAAGTTGTTTGAATTTTAGTTCGCAGATTCATAGCGTTCAAAGTTATTTTCATGAAAAAAGATTTCACTGTAGAAGAGAAGAGGAATAAGAACTTTTAATTGGTGCATATGGAGCGTACAAAGGCCACACAA
The DNA here is from genome assembly GCF_007990345.1 of Gossypium hirsutum. Lineage (NCBI taxonomy): Eukaryota > Viridiplantae > Streptophyta > Magnoliopsida > Malvales > Malvaceae > Gossypium > Gossypium hirsutum. Next base: position 84,130,047 of record NC_053427.1, read on the forward strand.
TAATGATTTTAATATCCTGGCGATTTAAATGAAAACGTTTGAATAATTCAATTACTATTTTATAACTTTTTAAAATTAAATGACCAAAACATAAATTTACTAATAATTTAGTGACTTTAGATGTAATTTACCCTAAAATAAAACTTATAACTAAAATTATTTTTAAAAAACACTAACCTTAATAAAGTTACGTGGATTTTGATCGATCTTATCGGTTTAGACCGTTGACTCGTATATCTTTGCTAAATCTACAAATGAAGTTTCCTTGTAATGACAACTCGTGGTTGACTAATAGATCCTCTTTATTCTACTCATTGTTTCGTTCACTATAAACCATGCCCAAACTATATATATTGACATCAATTTCCAACTTCTCTTTTCAGGTTTCTAAGCATTTCCATTCAAAAAGTCAACGGCTCAAAATCTTCACTAGCATAAAAGAAAAGAAATTTATTAATAATATTAAATAAGTAATTTGATTTTTATTCCCAATTGTGTAATCAATAATATATATTTATGTTTAAGTGTTAGAGAAATAAAGCTAGATTGATCGTGAAGTGTTTGGGTTTTGAAGTTTGATATGAACTTTGGATAGATTTGCGAGAGGAAAGTGAAGGGAGTGAGAGTTGGCATTCCAAATCGCTCACGATGTATAAATTAGTGAGGGACCAAGGACAATAGAGGACGATTTGGAGAAATAAAGTTGAATAATGACTAAATGAAAAAGGTAATGAGAAGAGGAAATACCTAATATTATACTCGTGGGAGCTAATCAGGGCGCAACCTTAAAATGAAAAATTGAAGCTTTAGACCTCAAAATTCATAAAACCTTAAGGTAATATATGATAAAATTATAGTTTGGCCTCCCAAAAATGTTAGAATTTCAAATGAGTCCTTTTGAAAACCGTAAAGATATAAGTTAATACAATGATAAAATTACATTTTAATTCTCATAACAATACATAACTTAATCTCACCCCCTAAAAAAAATTTCTTCGCCCCCAAAAATTAACCTAAGGTCCAAGGAAGCATGGGGATTGGTTAATTTCTTTTGTCTTTAACTGGACACCTAATGAGGAGAATGTGCACTCCTGACACTCCAGTCTAGTTTAGTATTGCTTTTTAGAAGTATTTTTAGGCCAAAAAAATACTTTTGAGATAAAAAGCATTGTTAAACATGATGCTTTTGAGCTTTTAAAAGTGCTTTTGAGACAAAAAAAATTATTTGCAAAAGCACTTTTTTAACCAAAAGCAGAAAATTTTAACTTTTGCTCAAAAATGTTTTCTTAATTTAAAAGTACTTTTCAGAAGTAATGTTAAACTGATCCTAAGTCAGTCATTAGTGTGAACTTCTATAACCTTCAAAGAACATGGGATTGGCTAATTCTTTTTGTCTTTAGTTAACTTCTATGACGTGTCAATATCATAGGCTTCCACTTCGATTCTACACACCTACGATCTATTCATTTAATCTTCTTGTTGATATACGAGATTACCTTCTCTATGTGAAGCTCTTTCATTAGCTTAAATCACCTCCAACGTACTTATGAAAGTCTTGACACTTTCCCCTCGTATTTCAAAGAAAAATCTTAGCTTTTAAGGGTTAAGAAATACTTTAATACCGGTGAAACCTTTATCCAGACCATCTCTTACTTGAAAGGCCTTAGCTTTGAATGAATTGATTGTTACAGTGTTCAACTACTATAGACTTGTTCTAGGACCCATCGCAAGTGGCAATAAATTAATGTTTTTAGAATCAGATCGGTGGTTAAATCGGTCAAGTTTTCAGTTCATCGATTCAAAAAAAATAATAAAAATAATATAAAATAAAAAAATTTGATCAACTATTGATTTAACCGTTTTTAACCAATTCAATCAATTCGTACCAGTTCACACTATTTTTTACTTAATAAAAGATGAGCTCAATTTTCATAATAATTAAACTGAATTATATATACTTAAACCTATATTCAAGTTCATATTAATTAAAATAAAAATTTTGGATTAACTTCACAAGTTACTTAAATTTAATTAACTCAAACTCAACTTGATAATAACAAAAACCGAATAGCGTGAGTGTAAAATCATGTAAATTACACCAATTAAAGGGAAAATGTAAGCCTCCCTTTGTATTGGGCTTTGGATTTCTCCTATAAATTGAGCTTTCCTTGTTAGCCTAGGCCCAACTATATTTTTGGTACGTTTTCTTTATGATAATGTTTTCTTTTTCTTTGTATAATAATTAATAGTCTAAGGCCTCCTTTGATCAATGGTGGCTGTGGTGTGCACACTTTTTGGTTGCTTGAGATTACAACAGTTTAAAGCTTAGAGTTGGAAGAGATTTAAAAAAATATTTTTTTTAATTTTTAATATGAGAAAAATTATTTTCAAACTAAAATAAATTAATTAAATGCATTGTCTTTTCAATTTTTTTATCATAAATACTTCTTTTCTTAAGACCTTAAAATTCTTTTAACGTTTATTGTATTACATTTTATAATTCTTTTAAAAAGGGCTCCAATTTATTATTTCGTCTAGGGCCTAAAAATTTCAAAAATAGGTTTCATGGTGCGGTAAAATATTTTATTTAATTTTATTGTTATCGTTGTTTTTAACTTCACTAGAAATAAACACACCGCCATTCGAACTAAGCGTAAGTAATTATTAGAGTATATTTCCTCTTATATCAGCTAATTATATTTAAGTAGTTTTATACTTTTATAATTTTTTATATGTTCATAATTTGTGTTACATAAATTTTAGTACGTTTGTGTATTTATATCATATTTATGTACTTTTTTGTCTTTTTCGTATAATGTTCTTTGTTTCTTAGGCATAATGATAAACTTCAATATTTACAATTTTTTATTTTAATTCTTATTTATTTTTAAAGTTAAATTTCATCGTTAATTTTTTAAAAAATTAAATTATTTTTAATATAAATATTTATTAAAATATTGATCTATTAATGATGGTGTGGCAATTCACATGGCAGTCTACGTGTACTTTATGCTATATGATAATATTTGCCTTAAATGCCGCTGCATCAATAAATAATTTAAAAAATAAATTCAGAAAAAAAAAGAGCACATGTGAAATGTCATACGAGCTACCATGTTTAAAAATTTAACATTTTAGTTAATATTTTCGTTAAAAAACAAGAGTTCAATTTTTTTTTAAATTCTGATGGTAAAATTCAACTCATTTTAAAATATTGAGACTCAAATTTAACTTAAATTTTTTTTATCATATCTGCTCTTTTTCATACAATACCTAAAATTACCAATAACTCCTCTCTAACCTTTAAATAGGAGGATAATGCACTTCAACGTACTCGAACCCACGTCCTTCTGCACTGAAAATAATATCAATACTAATCAAGATAACTCAATCGGCATATAATATTTCTTTTTTACCCATCTTAACAATTATTATTAAACATAATTTTCAAATTTAGTTGAATTAAATCATACAAATAATTTTAAAAGGTCACATTCATAAAAATTACCATAAACTTTATTTTTATTTAAAATTATATTTCATTTATCTCTAACCCCACCATAATCCTTTTTCCCTTTACTATATAATCAATGATTAATCTAAAAGCCAAATGACACACCAACAACTGGGCGATACCTTTAAGCTTTTTATTTGATTTTAAATTATCAATGAAAAGACTACTTACGTGTTTTTTTTTTTGCTAAGAAATAGCACATTTCACTTTTAAAAATAGGTTTAAGTAATAAAAATTAATGCGAAAATCAAGTTTTTTTTGAAAATTGCAATTAGTTGAACCCTTTATTCAAAAAAATTTTTTTGGGTCCTCTGAGTTGTCATTTCTGTTAAGACTCTTGACAGATTGTTAAGTGCTTATGTGGCAAGTGATATTGAGGTTGACATGAAAATTTTGATAATGTGATAACTGACGTGGAAAAATGTTGCCTTAGGGACTTAAATTGATTTTATTATTTTAAAGGACTTAATAATTTTAATAATTTTTTATATAATCCCTAAAAAACAATTAAATCCTCATAAAATTTTTAAAAAATTAAGCCCTCCATGTCAACTGTCATATTATCAAAATTTTCATATCATCCGTAACATCAACACTTAATTGTTCATTAGGGATCTTAATAGAAGTGGCAATTTAGAGAGCCCAAATGATTGTAATTTTTAGATTAAAGATCCAATTGATTGCACTTTTCAACTAGGGGCTCAATTGATTTTCGAATTATTTTCAAGTTTCATCTAGAGGACTTCAAAATGTTTCATCTTTGGATCATACAATCTCATTTTGAGAATATATTATCTTTGAATAAACCTGATTAAGAGCAATCTCATTTAAGTAAACTCGAATATTTGGGTACAATAATAAGTCACATTGCACTCTCAAAGTGAGAAAGTAAGTTCAAACTTTAAAATCGATATTGTTAAATGTGTAACCCTAAACCTCAAACATGAATCATAAAACAACAAAAAAGATACTAAAAAACCCAAATTAATAAGTACCTTTCGGGAGAAATTTTTAAAGTGTTGTCCATCGAGCAACCGATTAAACCCTCAAGTAATGGAATTATTATGTACGAATTTTATCTATTAACTTCGAAAACAGCTCAAATGGGTACATAACTACAATACCTTCACCATATAAAAATCTAATCGTTTACTCAACATACGATATTTCAAAAACATTTTTCGCAAAAGAATCAATCTGTTAGAATTGTGTGACCCAAATTCTAAGAGATTGCTTGCAAGTCAAGTTAAACAAAAATATATTTTCTTTCTAGAAGATTTAGTATTTATTAGTATAATATATTTAGCATTTATTAGTATAGTTTATTTGACTTACTAATTTAGCCTATAAATAGGCTCCTTTACAATCTTAGAATTAAGAGACACCCATTAGATTAGAACTCATAACACATTTAGAGAATTTTGTGTTTACGTTTGAGGGTTCTTTGTTTTTCGGGTTTTCGGGGTTTAGTTTTTATCTCCATCTTTTGTACTCTTCATTCTTTTGCCATTATAGTAAAATTATCTTTGCCCGTGGTTTTTTATCCTCTTTTGAGGGGTTTTTCCACGTTAAATTTGTGTGTTCATCTTCTCAATTTCTTCTACTATTTTTACTTGTTCGTTGCTTAATCGGGACGATCCTAACACAATCCCTCAATTAAAAGGAAGCAGCTATTATGAAATTGAAATTTAATAGTATTGAACACCTTTTATAATGACAAATGATCATAATAAGCTTTGTAAGGTCATAGTGGATGGCTGGGTGCAATCATTAGTATTTGAATTATTATCTCTCTTTATTATTTTATTATTATTATTATTATCATCATCATTATTATTAAGTTGAAGGTTTTTTCTCCTCAAAATTATTATTCACAGTCTTCAATCAAAGATTAAAATTAAAATTAGTACGAATATTTTTTTAATTAATAATAATTAATATGTAATTTATTAAACAAGATTAATATAATAAAATATAATTAATAATAAATAAGTGTATGAATTAAACTAAAAGAATGGATTATATAAAACTGTAATTTCATGCTATCTTTACCTTTTTTCTAATGGAAGAATAACAAATCATATTTTTCTATATTGAAAAGGGATAAAAATAATATAAAATTATAGTTTCATATAATTATTTTTCGTTAAACTAAAGCTACTTTAAATTGAAATTTTAAATATTATAGTAGAGATATAATAAGGTAAAGGTTGGAAAAAAATAAGTCAATTATTCCTTCTTTGAGGCCATTCTAGTTTTCCATTAAAGGAAACTTTAATTGTGTCCTCAGTTTCTATTCTCCTTAATTCTTTTGTATTTAATTTTAGGAATTTATTCTCTCTATTTATTTGATTTAATAATTAAATCAGTACTTTGAAATAATGTTATATCAACTAGACTTTTGGATATTAAAATGTGACTGTAATTTTTAAATAAACAAGCAGATAAGCTAAGTTACTAAAAATAAGATAAAAGGAACTAAGGCTATGTTTGGTTTATGAAAATATTCTTTTTTTTTAATATTTTTTTTTATTTTTAAAAAAAATTAAAAAATATATGTTAAATTGGGAAAATATTTTCCTTTTTCACTTTTTAAGAAATATTTTTATATTTATTTTTTAATTTTAGAAAACATTTTTAAGGAAAGCAATTATTTTTTAATTTTCACCCATTTCATTTTTATTTTCTAAAAATAAGTTTTAAAATTTTTTAACCAAATTTGTTTCCTATGTATTTTCCACTTAAAAAAAACAAAATAAAAGTTACCTTAATTTTTTTAACGATCTTACTATAGTTCTAATTATATCTGTTTTTTTTGACACAATGTTTAGAACTATTTAAAATCTCTCCCAAACCCATAAGTAGGAGAAAAATGTATTTCAGTGCACTCAAAACTCACGTCCTCTTACGTTGATATCAATACCTCTACTAACTCAGTTGGCAAGTCATCTTATTTTTTAAACTAAGTAAATTTTAAAAATTTTAAAACAAGAGTAAAATGATAAATAATTACGGTTAAATTAGCCAAATATGCTAAAAAAATATTAATTGAAAAATAGGATGAATTTTTTGAATTTTAGAGAAATAAGTTATTCTTAAAAAATATGTGTGAAAGCATGTTTAGCTTATCAAATTTTCCTGCTGACATGTCAAGAAAAACACGTCTAATTCTTTGTAAGTATCTAGTTGTTGAAAACCAGTGAAACAACTCTAGAAAAAAATAGAAAAAATGGTGGTGATTTTTTTCCCTAAAGAAAGAAAGCATCAAACTTTCAATTTTCAAACTGAGTGACCTCTCTATTTGTCTTGTTCGTAATGAAATTTGCATAAATGACGGCAAATCAAATCAAGACAATTAGTTCGTAAAAACTAATAATATATATATATATCAATTATGTGAAAACGCCAGAAGATTCCCATGTTTAATGTCTTTTTCGACTCTTCCCCATTATTCTTCATCAAGTAAACAATTTCTATATAACTACTACTACGGGTTCCATCTAGGTTTCTCCTCCTGTTATTATTGGTAAAAATATTGTGATTTAAATTATATTATATTTTCTTTATTCGAAAATAAATAAATTAATCTTTGTACATTAGATTTAAGAATAAATTCATTTTTTCTGTTAAAGTTTCACTTATTTGTACTATTAAAAACTGGCATAGCTAACAAAATAACTAGACAATGACACGTGACATACTACGTATAATAACAAATTTTTAACTAAAAAAATTAGATAAAAATTTTAACTGAAGAACAAGTTTGCTCTTTGATCAAATGTACAAAAGCAAAACTGTCCATTTTTTAGTAAAGGGAGGCAAAATACAATCTCACTTTTAGTAAAGGACTAATTTTTAATTGGAGGACAAGTTTATACTTTGATCAATGTACAATGACAAATTTGTCCATTTTTAATAGAGGGTGACAAAATACAAGCCTACTCCTAGTATAGTGTTTTTACCATTGATTATTTGTTTGTATCAAGTTATAAAGTAAAATTTGAAGTTTAAAATATAGTCTATGTCCCTCTACATTTTATACATTTGGAATTGAGTCCTCTATTTTATTTTTAGAAACTTAGTTACTCTATTTTATAGATTTAAAAATTTAGGTTCAATTATCACGTTTGTTCAAAATTTTCTATTAAATCTATTGATTTGATTTTTAAAAATTTTAAAAAAATTATACGGTAATCATGTAACAAAAGAAACGTTAAAAATATTGATGTGGATTTTTTTTAAAAAAAAATCAATTTGAACTCGTCATTATAATTTTTTTTTGTTGGAACAATATTCTTAAGAAAAATTGACGTAAACATTTTGACCAAAATAATTAACAATATTAATTATTTAGACTAACTAATTACATTATAAGAATAAAAACCAAATTATGTCAAATTTTTGTATAATATAGATATATATATATAAATGCAGGTTTTAATAAAAAAGTTAACTTACTAATTAATTAAGTTAATTAATAACATTTTAAAAAAATATGAATCAAATTATGCGAAAAAATAAAATATAGATATTAAATCTTAAATATAAGCATGACAGAAACACCAACATTGAAATTTAATTATTTTGTATATGTAAAAGAAAAAGGAGAATATGATGATACATGTGTCAATAATAATAGAAAACCTTTCGAACCTTCTTTTACACGTAATTATTTTATATTTTAATTCATAACATATTTTATATAATTTAGTTTAAAATTAACATATGTGCTCAAAATATCATAAATTTATATTTCATCTTATTTATTTAAAAATAAATAATATTATGTCGATTTAGTCTTAGTTCTATTGGTAATATTATTAATGCAACAGGACGTGGCTAGATGCATGTTATAGATAATTTTAAATATTGCGTCAAAAAGTCAAAACAAATAATAAAATTAGAGTAAAAAAATTAAACATTAATATGAAACTTTAATACGAAAGCAAAAGTATACTATATTCTAGTTCCATTTTGTATCTTCTTGTATATTGAGATGATGCCAAATGGCAAACCAGTATTTGACATAAATACTTTTTAATTACAATTATTTAATCACATTGGGTTGTATAAAGGTTAATCACTTGAAAACATAGATTTTATAAAATATTTTTAGTGGGTTTTATAATATTTTAAAATTGTAAATAGTTAATTGCAATGGTAGGTGAAATGCTTAACTATTTGAAAAGTGTTTTTTACTTTTTAAATAGATTAAAGTTATTTTTAAAAAATATATTGTATACGTCAATTGAGTTTTAGTTCGGTTGGCATTAACTTTGTTATCAGTGTAATAGAACATAATTTACGCTCGCTCAAATATATTTTATCTTGGTATTTAAGAGTTAGAGAAGTATATATCATATAAAAATTTAAATAAGAATAAAATTTTATGAAAAAAAATTAGTTACATGAAGTTTAAATTTGATGCAATTATACAAATGAAAATTTGATTTTAGTTCTATTATATACATAAAACTTTAATTTTGATTCAATTGTGTATGTTTAAAAAGTAAATATATCAAGTTATTTTTATGTTGGATAAATATAACAATTTGTATATGTAATATGTAAACATAAAATAGTACCACATCGATAACAGTGTTAGTAATTTGTGAAAATTGAATCAGATCAAATATTATGTATACAATTGCGCAAAATAAAAGTTTATGTATCATATTGCACATTAATTTAAATTTTATACACAATTTAAAATTTGATCCGTTGAATTATAAAAAATAACTCCTATTTTTAAAAATTTAAATACACAATAATATTTTTAAAGAGAAATAACTACCAACAAGTGGTTGTGTGCAATGATAAGACATATTGCACTCTAAAAGGGAGACCAATGTTCAAACATTGGAGACGAAAATGTTGGAAGGGATAAGTACAAACCTTAAACATGGATCATGTCACCACAAGAGTGTATGTCCTGCATGTTAGAAGCAAAAGGCTACAAAGAATAATCAATAATACTTGAAATATTAATTTAATCATAAAATTAAACAAATAATATATCCTCACCCATTTAATACAAAGAAAAATTCGAAATCATATCAATTTTACTAAGTTTTTCAGTAATTCCTTTTAGATTTCGCTTTATTTTAGCCTATCTCAATATCAACATTTTTTTATGGATTGCCAATTCAAGAATTGCTCCCGTTGGGCTTCTTATGTAACACCCTCTACCCGTATTCCGAGCCTAGAATAGGGTACGAGGCATTACCAAACTTAATATGATCAATCATGTAAACAAAATCAGCCATAAAATTTTTTTCTAAATTAAAACTTCCATACATATGTTTAACGTCCCATATTAAAAACTTAATATGTCTCATGTCTACATATATCAATAACCGTCATTTTCATGAATTCCGAGTTCAATTTCATAATTATTTGTCTTGTGTTCAATTTATTCCATATCGGAATTTTATTCATTAAAACATTTGAATTATCAATACATATGGACAATACATTCAAGATGAACAATTATATAATCACAAATGAATTCATTTATCAACCAAGTTCTATATTCGTATCTTATCAATTCGTACTTCCTTGTATCACATAATTCCATGTAACACTTACCAAACTTTGTCAAATTAGTGAACGTCTTACGGAATTGAGCACTTCGTTTTCTAGATGCCATAGTTCAACTATGGTCTTACACATCTTCACATAATGATGCCATAGCCCAGCTATGGTCTTACACATATTCATATATCGATGCCATAACCCAGCTATGGTCTTACACGAATCACATATCTCACTGATGCCATATCCCAGATATGGTCTTATACAGTAGCATATATCACACCGATGCCATATCTCAGATATGGTCTTATACGGAAATCACTTGTCACTTGTCACTTGTAGCCGAAGCTACCACTATTCACTGATCAGGTAGCCGGAGCTACCATTTTTCACTGATCAGGTAGCCGGAGCTACCACTTTTCACTGATCAGGTAGTCGGAACTACCACTTTTCACTGATCAGGTACCTGATCAGGTAGCAGAAGCTACCACTTTTCACTGATCAGGTAGCTGAAGCTGCCAACTTTCACTTGTCATTTGTCATTGATCAGATAAGTGTAGCCGAAGCTATCACTTATCACTTTCACTTTTCCTTGATCAGATAAGTGTAGCCGAAGCTATCACTTATCACTTGTTGCCATGGTCCAACCATGGTCTTTTCCTTCAATTCATCTTGTCACTGACCTGAAATACTCAATTTGATCATTTATTCAATTTTCTTGCTTTTACATTATTCACGATTTTATCATCAATACATATGAAATAACACATCATGAAATTCATAAAATTAACAAATAATCACTAAAATTTAGCCATATAAACTCACAAGTTCAATTTTTGTATTATAACGATAATCATAATTTCATAATAAATATACCAAAGAAAACATTATATCATTTCTAATCCAACACTTATTGATTATAATCGGGCATGTGATCAATTTATACACGAGTCATTCATATATTTTTGTATATTTTCCTCCTCCTCCTCTCCATCCACATCCTTAGTATAAACAACACACTTGTAGGTAACATTATCCATAATTTTCACTATCTACTTATGTGAATATTCAAGCTGTCCATCTGTGTCATAGTCACTAAATTATTTTTATCTTGAGCTACAGAACTCCAAATTAAGATCCATAAATTTTCCCTGAAACTAGACTCATATGTCTTCTTACCATAAAAATTTCATAATTTTTGGTTTGGCCAATTAATACAGTTTATTCATTGAAGTATCCCCTGTTCTGCTATCTGAAAGTTCTGACCCTTCTTCACTAAAAATTAATTATCTTCTCGTACAAGATTCGAATGATGTCCTTGTTTGTTTCTCTTGAAAATAGACTCATTAAGGATTCTAAACATATAAATTTAAGCCTCTAATTATTTTTATCCAATTTTTTATGATTTTCCAAATTCAGAACAGGGGAACCCGAAATCATTCTAACCTTGTCTAACAAAAGTTATTGTATCTCATGATTTACAATTCCATTGCTTACATAATTTCTTTTATAAGAAACCAGACTCAATAAGCTTTAATTTCATATTTTATTCATCCTCTAATTCGATTTCTATAATTTTTGGTGATTTTTCAAAGTTAAACTACTGCTGCTGCCCAAAACAGTTTTAGTGCAAAATGTTGATTTCCATTTTACCTCAAATTTCACAATTCATACAATTCAGTCCTTGCTCAATTAACCCCTCAATTAAGATAATTTTCTCAATTAATACTTTTTGTAGACATTATAAGTTATTTTATAACTATTGAAATTCATAATTTCCACATAAAACTCTAACTTCAAACTCTTTTACAATTAGGTCCCAACATTCACTTTCTATCCAATTCTTTTAATAAAATCAGAATATAAACAATTTAAAGCTCTAATTCCATGCCAAATCATCATATACTTCCAGCACTCATCCATAAAAACTTCAAAAATTAGACATGGAATCAAAAACTAATAAAATAGTAAGTTGGACCCAATTATAAAAGTCTAAAAACATAAAAAATTCAAGGAGAAAGCAAGAATTAAACTTATATGAAGCTAGAGTATGAAAACCAGCTTGAACCCTCCTCCATGGCTGTTTTTCAGCTGATGAATATGAAGAGAAATGAAGAGAATTCTAGATATTTCAATTTAGTCCCATTTTTATTTAGCTAAATTTGTCAATTTTCCAATTTTACCCTTATTTCACCCCTTTCCTGATTTTTCTCACTATTGCCGCCCAAAATATCTCCTTTGGGCTTATTTTCACTTTAGGTCCTTCCTTATTTGACAATTGAGCTATTTAATCCTTTTAGCAACTTTTACACCCTTTTCAATTTAGTCATTTTTATTTAATTAGCCACCCAAACCTCAAAATTTTCTGACTAAATTTTATTACTACCTCACCAACACTCCATAAATATTTCTAAAAATATTTATGGCTCGATTTATGAAGTCGAGGTCTCGATACCTCATTCTCGACTCAATTTACCTAATTAATTCTTTTAAATCACCAAATTCACTAATTCAAAAATGCTTTTATATTCACATTTGACTCATAGGTATTAATTTATTAAATTTTCAACTCACCCGTCGGATTTAGTGGTCTCAAATCTCTATTCCCGATACCACTGAAAATTAGGCTGTTACATCTTATGTTAGGATACGGATCAAATAATAAATATTTCTTTTTAGGTGGTCTGCGAGTTGCTACTCAATTGTTAGTTATGAAATACCATTAACTCTGAGTGTTTTATCAATATCTCTACGTGCGATTCGTTGAAATATTCCTCTATTGAAGTCTTTTGAGTTGGTCGGTACATTTAGCTAGGTTCAATGACTCTAGCATATTAGTAAAAGGCAATTTGCACAACAACTCGAGAACCAATCAATGAAATAACAATTATTGTCTACTTCTACGAACATGGGCATGGGTACAGATGCCATGGTCAGTGTTACAAATGTTTTTGTCGAAGCAAATCCTTTGCAAAAAATTTACCATAAATATCTATTTATGGAATGAGCATTCTTATTTAAAGAATCCGAGTATATTAACAGCATCCCTATAAATTAAGAGTCTTTCTTATTTATCATACTTTTCTATTTTCAAGGTTGTAAAACTTTATTTAACAGAGTTACTTTCTTATAATAAAATGAGAATAATTTATACTTAACTTGTGACATTTGGATCTCTCTCTTACGAGTTATAGGTATCAACTCCCTTTAACAAGTTGAATTCTATACATGGTAGGTCACTTAAGAAACAAGAACAAAGGAGATAATCCCTCTCCTCAATGTAACTTACTTGTAAACTGTCTAGTGACTCGATCCGTATCCAAAGAACATAACAAATTAGTATTAGAGCTAAGCACCATGGGCAATCAAACATATAAGGAACTAAAGGCGTTGCTCTGAGAAACGATAACGAAATTTGAAGCTAGAATAGAAGTTAGAATGCATCAATTGACACAACAATTGGAAGCTATAATTTAACCTTGAAATCAATCACTTGAAAAAAAAAAGGGAAACGAAACAAATAAATCTAGGATTGGGCACACCAATCATGTCCAAAGCAAATCTAAGTAATAAATAATGAATCTGGAAGTGGAAATAGCGGTGGAGGAATAGTACCACATTTCACTAAGTTAGATTTTCCAATTTACGATAGGTTAAAGGATCCTTTGATTTAGCTTCATCGATGTGAACAATTTTTTGCCAAACAACAAACACTAGGGATAGATCAAGTCAATCTAGCAGCCTTTCACTTGTTGGGTATCCTACAGTGGAATCGTGATATCCTCCTTAGGTATCGCGATACCCAGCTTCCAAGGAAGACTTCCATTTTGAAATTGTCGACGATATCGCGATATCCAACTCTGGATATCGCGATATCACTATCATGAAGGGACAAAAAATGACTTCAGATATAGTTCTTATCCATTTGAAGCACCAATCAAAATTAGATGTCTAGAGGCATTTTGGTCACTAAAACTTGGGTTGTAATCAACTTTAAAAAGCCAAAAATTGGGTAAAGAAAAAAGAGGTTGTAGTTTAGGTTAGAAAGCTTTATAGTTTAGGGTTTCTCTCTATCTTTTAGTTTAGGTTTAGGATAGTTTTCTTCTTCATAGTTTGGGGTTTTAATTCTTTGTTTGTTTCTTTATTTTCTTTAATTTTTCTTAGTTAGTTAAGTTAGTTTTTATTGTAGTTAAGTGGTATTTGTTTAATAACCTTTTAAACTTTCTTGTAAATACATTTTAATCTCACTTCAGTGCAATTCAATTTCCTTTAATTTTTTCTATTAAAAATCATTTGTTTAGCATTTTCGTTTATTGTTCTTGTTTCCATTATTCTGCTATCCAAGCTTTTGCAAAAAAAGCTTGGATTTATTCACCTTTAATTAAGTTTAAGTTAATACTTTCTTGACTTGATTATTTGTTGTTTGTATATTTAGATATGTGTAGGAGTAGCTAAATCTAAGGTGGTTGTTGGATGAAAATGTTCGATAGTTAACTTTAGGGTTTAAAGACTAAATTGCAAAATCGAAACTAAATTGAATAAACTTTAAAACTTAGGATTGATGCCTCTAAGGGAAAATCAAGATAAGTGAGACTGAGAGGTAATCTTATTAGGCACCAATTCATTAGTCCCAGGTTAGCCATGAGATCAAGAGATAAACCAGACTAGTCTAAGTTGGTAAAGTTGAGACCGGGAAGTAAAATGGAACCAATTTAGAAGTGCTAGCGATTTAGATCCCTAATTCGAAGATTAATTAACCACATGAAAATCAACCAACTGCTGTCTGTTATCATATTTAGTAGTTTTATATTTTACGTTATTTACAATTTAGTTATTTTCTGTTGTAGGTAGTTAATCAATTTTAATCAATCTCATTTACGACCTATCGTAATATAGTGCTTTATGAGTAGCTAGCTAGACTCCTTTCTTGCATGCATTTTTTAATAGAAATTACTAAATCGCTGACTCATTTGAGTTTGATTCTTAGGATACTCCTATATTCCATTGTAACACTATAAATATTACAATTGATCCGTCACACTTGTAGACATCGCAAGATTTTATATATTTTAATTTCTTTGTTTGTTGTATTTGTGTTGATTTCCTCTCGTCACTCGCGAGGGCAATCATAATGCCAAAATATTCACGCTTACTGGAGATGAAAAAGAACTAAGAAAATCGAGTGTTGGCTCAATAATTTAAATTTGACCTACAAAGAAAGATTAACTAAGAAGGATTTAGACAAGATTAGATAATAATGATAACTAATAAAGGGAGGCTTGATTTTAGTGAAGTAAAAATGAATAAAATAACCTCTATTTTTAATATGTTACCTCAAATATACATTTTTCCATAACCATCTCAAAGCTTTAAGTCTCCTCTAAAAAAAACTCATGTTTTTCATCTCTTTTTTTTTTCTCTCCATGGTGTAATACATATACAAAAAAATTGACAATTAACTAAGTTTTTCTTACCATATTGTTCAAAGCTCGAAGGCTATAATTGACCTTAAATGTGTTGTCATCTGTCCTTTTATTAAAGTTTAGGTCATTTGACTCGTATAACTATATAAATCTCAACCTTTTGTTATTAACTATCATAATAAAAATGACGTAAACCCTAAATCGATCTAAACTCAACACAACCTTATTTCCTACCCATCCAACCTCTTTGTAATAAATCTCAACCTTTTGTTATTAACTAGCATAACAAAAATGACGTGAACCCTAACTCGATCTAAACTCAACACAACCCTATTCCCTACCCCATCCAACCTCTTTGTAATAAATCTCAACCTTTTGTTATTAGCTAGCATAACAAAAATGACGTAAACCCTAAATTGATCTAAACTCAACACAACCCTATTCCCTACCCCATCCAACCTCTTTGTAATAAATCTCAACCTTTTGTGACGTAAACCCTATGAACTAAACTCAACATTTTATTATTAACTAGCATAACAAAAATGACGTAAACCTTAAATCGATTTAAACTCAACACAACCCTATTCCCTATCCCATCCAACCTCTTTGTAATAAATCTCAACATTTTATTATTAACTAGCATAACAAAAATGATGTAAACCTTAAACCGATTTAAACTCAACACAACCCTATTCCCTACCCCATCCAATCTCTTTGTAATAAATCTCAACCTTTTGTTATTAATTAGCATAACAAAAATGACGTAAATCCTAAATCGAACTAAACTTAACATTTTATTATTAATTAGCATAACAAAAATGACGTAAACCTTAAATCAATTTAAACTCGACACAACCCTATTCCCTATCCCATCCAACCTTTTTGTAATAAATCTCAACATTTTATTATTAACTGGCATAACAAAAATGACATAAACCTTAAACCGATTTAAACTCAACACAACCCTATTCCCTAACCCATCCAACCTCTCTGTATATAACTAAATATTGCATACCCAATTAAAAAATGTTATAAAGGTTAATATTATTTTATATCGAAAATTTATTTTAACCCCTCACCCACACCCTCCCCCCCCCCCCCCAAAAAAAAAACAAAAAACAAAAAAAGTGCTTTAAACTATTGATGATACAAAGATGAGCAAGTAAAGTGAAACACAAATTTTACAGATTGAGTGTGACCAGTAAAGTGCAATCCAATACGTGCAAATTAGGGAGAGGTATAAGGGTTGGGGCAAGTTGCAATTAACCCATTCTTTCTCTTTTGGGTTTTCTTCTCTTTTGCTTTAACCTTTGCCTTTCTCTTCCTCTCTTGTTGATGAGGTCACTTTACCCTTAATATATATATTGCTTTATTGTGAAAAATAAATAAATAAAATCTCGTCACTCCTCCGTCACCAAGTACCTCTTTTTTATTCGATTCCAAAGGTGATGACAGTCTGTTATGGCCTTTTCTATATCTGATGATTCCTGAAACTCTTTTATCAGCAGCTTTTTGCTTCTGTTTCTTCTATATCTGCCTTTGCTTTGCTTCCCTAGGTAAAGTTACCAGCTTTTTATGGTTTTATATTGAACTTAGACACCTGGTTTTTTTTTTTATTTCGATTTTTTTTGTTTTTTTCCCATCTTGGGTTTTCTCTCTTTTGATACATAGTCAAGTTTGTTCTTTGGGGAGGGGGGTGTTTGGAGACTGTGATCTGATACCAGTTCAGATGCTGTATCTGGCACTGTTTTTTTTTTTAATTTTTGATCCATGGTCTTGGTTTGGTTTGTTTCACTTTCAGGTTACTTAGTTTAGTGCTCAGTGTTTAAAGGATTGGGGGTTTTTCTTTTTTGTGCGTGAAAAATGAGTGGAGCTGTGCTTGTAGCTGTTGCAGCAGCAATTGGTAACTTGCTGCAAGGATGGGATAATGCCACCATTGCAGGTAATTCATTTACTTCCTTAAATTGTTATACATATCTAGTTCAACATAAAAAATTCAGTTTTTTGGACTAAAAATGATAGCTGTCATGGGTCAAAGATCTATGGTGAATTTGAGGTGACTGATGATCTAATTGGATTTATGGAGTTTCTCTTTCCTTAATTATTAATTTATACAGTTCTTCTCTACTTCAGTGTAAAGGGTGTTTTGCTATCTTTCTAGATTGATTAATTAGTTATCATGTTTGGTTTCATCATCTGCTCTATGTAATTCAACATTGAAAATTCACTCTTTTGGACTAAAATGATAGCTTTCATATGTCAAAGATCTATGGTGGTGATGATCTAATTGGATTGATGGTGTTTTTCTTGCCTGTATGATTAATATGTACAGTTCTTCTCTACTTAAATGTAGAGGGTGTTTTGCCATCTCTTCACATTGAATAATTAGTTTATTTATTTATTTATCAAATTACATTGAATATTAGTTGATTCAGTCTTGTTGGACCAAAATGATAGATTTCATATGTCAAAGATCTATGGTGAATTTGAGGTGATGATCCAATTGGATTGATGGGGTTTTCCTTCCCTTAATGATTAATATATATAGTTCTTCTCTACTTGAGAGTTACGGGTGTTTTTCCATCTCTTTAGATTGATTAAGATATGTATTGCAACATCGAAAAATTCATTCTTTTGGACTAAAATGAAAACTTTCATATGTCAAAGATCTATTTGTAAATTTGAGTTGATCTAATTGGATTGATGGGGTTTACTCAATGATTAACATATGCGGTTATCCTCTTTGGTTTCATGAACTGCTATATATCTGTAGTTCAACATTGAAAATTCAGTTTTTTGTACCAAAATGATAGCTTTCATACGTCAAAAATCTGTGGTGAATTCGAGTTGATGATATAATTGGATTAATGGGGTTTTTCTTCCCTTAATGATTAACATATACAGTTCTTCTCTACGTCAGTATAAAGGGTGTTTTGCCATCTCTTTAGATCAATTGATTAGTTATCCTCTTTGTGTTCCACGTTGCAGGCGCTGTTCTATACATAAAGAGAGAGTTTAGTTTGGAAAGCGAACCAACTATAGAAGGCCTGATTGTAGCCATGTCTCTTATTGGAGCCACCTGCATTACTACCTGCTCGGGAGGCATATCGGACTGGCTAGGCCGCCGTCCAATGCTAATTATCTCGTCTGTTCTTTATTGTGTTAGTGGTCTTGTAATGTTATGGTCTCCTAATGTTTATATCTTACTTTTGGCAAGACTTTTGGATGGTTTTGGGGTTGGTTTGGCAGTAACTCTGGTCCCAGTTTACATATCCGAAACTGCACCACCCGAAATAAGGGGGTTGCTAAATACCCTTCCACAGTTTACTGGTTCCATCGGAATGTTTTTTTCATATTGCATGGTTTTCGGAATGTCATTATCGGAATTACCGAATTGGAGATTGATGCTTGGAGTTCTTTCTATTCCATCTCTTATATATTTTATATTAACCATTTTCTTCTTGCCTGAGTCCCCGAGATGGCTCGTAAGTAAAGGACGAATGAGTGAGGCAAAAAAAGTTTTGCAGAGACTACGTGGCAGGGAAGATGTTGCTGGTTAGTTCATCCTCGGTCTCTTTTAATCTCTTCTTTTTTCCCCTACCTCTATTTACATTGCACTTGCCATCTGAAGCTATCCTGCTGATGGTACTAATATTATTTGAAATGAACAGGTGAGATGGCATTGCTAGTGGAGGGACTTGGTGTTGGAGGTGAAACATCGATAGAGGAGTATATAATTGGTCCGGCCAATGAGGACATAGAAGACCAAGATATATCAGATGATAAGGATCAAATCAAGTTATATGGACCTGAAGAAGGTCTTTCCTGGGTGGCCAGACCTGTCACAGGACAGAGTTCTCTTGGTATCGTGTCTCGGCATGGAAGCATGGCTAGTCAGAGTGCTCTTGGTCTTGTTGATCCTCTTGTCACCCTCTTTGGAAGTGTCCATGAGAAGGTCCCAGAAACAGGAAGTATGCGTAGCGCACTTTTTCCGCATTTTGGTAGCATGTTCAGCGTGGGAGGTAATCAAGCTAGAAATGAAGAGTGGGATGACGATATTGTTCCCAGAGAAGGCGAGGACTACCCATCTGATGGTGGTGGTGATTCTGATGACAATTTACATAGTCCTTTGATCTCACGACAAACAACCAGTTTGGATAAGGACATAGTTCCAACTAACCACGGAAGCCTTACGAGCTTAAGACACGGTAGTCTAATGCAATCAACTACCGGAGAACAAGTTGGTAGCATGGGTATTGGTGGTGGTTGGCAGATTGCATGGCAATTGTCTGAAAAAGTAGGCCCAGATGGAAAAAAGGAAGGGGGCTTTAAAAGAATTTATTTGCACCAAGAGGGTGTACCTGGCTCGAGGCGTGGATCACTGGTTTCTCTTCCCGGTAATGAGGCCCCTGTAGACAGTGAGTATGTCCAGGCTGCTGCCTTGGTGAGTGAGCCAGCCCTCTATGCCAGCGAGCTTATGAAACAACATCCGGTTGGACCGGCTATGGTTCATCCAGCTGAAACTGCAAAGGGACCAAGTTGGAAAGATATCTTTGAACCAGGAGTCAAGCATGCTTTAGTAGTAGGGATCGGAATTCAAATACTTCAGCAGGTAACACAGAACCTAACCACAATTATCTTTCTAGCAAATGGCTTGAATAGACTTTTTTGCTCGCTATCTTCATGTTTCTCATCTTAAAATCACTTCTTTACAGCTCTGCATTACATCCTGCTTTACTGTTTTAGGAATCAGTCGGGTTCGATGTAGTACACACACGCACATGTATATATATATTGCCTTGATCACACAAATGTGTGGTAATGGTGTACATGGGATAGTACATTTGCAATACTGTTTTCCGGCTTTGCATTATTGGCTTATTGAGGACCGTTCTTTATTCTTTCCTTTTTACACGCAGTTTTCTGGTATAAATGGAGTTCTATACTACACTCCACAAATTCTCGAGCAGGCTGGAGTCGGAGTTCTTCTTTCGAACTTGGGGATTAGTTCATCTTCTGCCTCACTGCTTATCAGTGGTATTACAACCTTGCTGATGCTTCCAAGTATAGCGGTTGCTATGCGGCTTATGGATATTGCTGGTAGAAGGTATGTTTTTTTTCCTTTTCCGGGTTCCTTTGAAATTATAAGAAAGCTCACCTGGGAACACATATCTGTTGGCACTCAGAATTTAAAGATTTAGTTTTGAGCGGAAATTGCTCAACCTTTATTCATGTACCTTTCTGTTGGCATACTTGCGGTTATTGTCTCTAATTTTCTGATATTATGATGGTGGATTTTGTTGATTACCAATGTCTTCCTCCGTTGCAGGAGTTTGCTACTCTCCACACTCCCGGTCCTGATAATATCCCTTCTCGTCTTAGTCATCGGAAGTGTGGTAAAAATGGGGAATGTTGTGCACGCAGCGATCTCAACCGTTAGTGTTGTTCTCTACTTCTGTTTCTTCGTCATGGGATTCGGGCCAATCCCAAACATACTCTGTGCTGAGATCTTCCCGACACGGGTTCGTGGCTTATGCATTGCTATATGTGCCCTTACATTCTGGATTTGCGACATCATCGTCACATATTCACTCCCAGTGCTGCTCAAATCAGTCGGTTTAGCCGGTGTTTTCGGGATGTACGCGGTCGTGTGTGTTATATCGTGGGTGTTTGTGTTCTTAAAAGTACCCGAAACCAAAGGCATGCCTCTCGAAGTCATTACGGAGTTCTTTTCCGTTGGTGCGAAGCAAGTTGCAGCTGCCAAGAACAACTGAGTTTGGTTACATATATTTGATGGATAGTTTGAAAGTTTTGACGGCTGTTCAAATTTATCTTTTTTTTTCCTTTTCATTTTATTGTCAATTAGGCAGTTCGATTTATGTAGAAAGATTAAAAAAAAGAACAAAAAACCAAACATGATTTTCTATTTGTTACAGTTTTCTAAATGACATTTAAAGTTTTCTTCAAATCCTCTCTTTTAGTTTGAAATTAATCGACTACGAAGTAAACTAAGCATAATTCTTTATGTTTTAGCTTAATTCGAGTCAATTGTTGAGATGTTCTAACTTAACTAATCGATAAATTGGGCTTGTTTCAACAATGGCGGCCGGATATTTTTTTTTTCAAATTTATAAATAAAAACAGGGTTTTTCTTAAAATGCTCATGTATGACATTTATATCTTGAACGAGTATGAGATATAACCCATGGATCCTCCAAACACATGAGAAAACTTGGAATAAATTAAAAATACTCGTATCCGACACTCATATCCAACATAGTCATGAAGAACGGTGGTCCTGTAAAATGGTCAGTCATAAGAAGCAAATTGATTCAAGCACAGGGTTAAGTAGAAACAACAAAAATTTACTAACATCATAGGTAATTATCAGAAGCATGATGTCCCCACTGCATTCATAATAGCAACTTGCTTGGCTTGAGTTCTCATATGCATAAATTTGAAGTGAAATAATCCAGCTAATCTCACTGTTAAAAAATAAACACAAGCTCTTCATGTTAACAATCAAAAAAATGATTTCTAATACCTACTGGTTTATGTTGATTGCTTTTTGACCTTCTATGCTATTCTGAAATTAAATATATTTGTCCCAGGAAGGGTTTAGATTTCATGACATCAGAGACCTCACCAATCACAACGACCGATTTGCGTATGAAGCCCTTGATGATTTACGGCTATACCAAGTAAAAACTTAGAAGTTTACAGCGCTTATTTCAGTCAAAAATCCTCTCCCCCGTTGAGAATAGCAAGAATATGAAAGAGCTAAATACGCAGAGCAATCCCGGGATGACAAAGACTGTTCTCCAGCTTTCTGGACTAGAAAGATCTGAATATTCAGCTTTAGCAGCTTCGAGAAGCTTTCCAGTCATATCAACCCCAATGATCCCAGCTAGGGTGCCAGCTGTATTAGAGACACCCATTACAATTCCTGCATATTTGGGTGCAATATCCATATGATTCACCGCAAACCCAGCCCTTCCGAGCGCCAAGAAACCAAGAGCCACAGAAGAACAGAAAATGGCTCCAGCTGATGTTCTGAAGATTGGTAGTGCCATCAATGCAAGAGAAGAGACTATAAATCCTACAGTGTTCAAGAACTTCCTAGTTTTAGTCACGGACATTATTCTTTTGGTGATCAAGTGGTCAGCAAGAACCCCACCGATATTTGAGAATATGAACATGTTGAAATAAGGCAACATCTTAGAAGAACCCATTTCCTGAAGACTGAGCTGGAGGCCCAGCTCAAAGTATGTTGGCAGCCAGTTCATTAATACATAAAGGGCATAGTGGAATGTGAAATTATTTACCACGATTGCCCAAACAGGCCTGCTGGCTAAAATTCTCTTCCACGGGATTTCGGAAGTTCTGGCTGTGGTTCCTCCATTCTCCACTTTTATCTTCTGACTTGCTTTGGTAGGTAATAAAGATTCTCCAAAACCAGTGGCAGTGGCTTTCTGATGCTCAGATCGAGGGGGTCAGTTGCATATTTAAACCAAAAGAAAGACCAGATGACACCTAATGCTGCTTCTGCAATAAATACAGATTGGGGACCTCTGAACTTCACCAGGCTAGGAAGGACAAGCATTCCCATAGCTGCACCTAGGTACATCCCCGAAGTTGTAAGCGAAACAGATCTTGACCTCTCATGTGGTGGTACCCACTGTGCTAGGACAGTGTGAATAGAAGGGAAGATGAAACCTTGTGCCACACCAACGAGCAAGCGAGCAACAACCAAGATAGTGACTCTATTGGGATCTAGTGGAACCAAAAAACATGTTGATGACCATAAAACGAATGAGAGAAGAAGAACCTGCCTTCCCCCGATCTTTTGAGCCGCCCATCCCCCAGGTACCTGAGAACAAGCATAACCGTAATAGAATGTTGATAGTATTGTCCCTTTGCTTGATTGGTTAATCCCAGCAGCATCAGCTGCAACTGTGTATGCTATGGAGAAACCCACACGTTCTATATAACATACACATGTGCTGACAAAGGTTAAAAGGACAATTAAGTATCGCTTTGGGAATTTCATCGACTTCATAATTCACTTTTATATAGGAATCTTTATTTTGTCAACTGTCTTCAAACAAATCAACTATCTAACTTAGGCTTTCGACCCCAATTAACAAGCATTTCATCAAGACAGCAGTTTCTTCGTCACTGCCTCATAGCTTCAATAAACTCCCAAGGCCTGGGCGGAAAAAAAAAATCATTCAAATATTTAAAATGCGGGACAAAGCACCATCAAATCAGCTTGCAAAAGCTAAATGTTACGTAGGCATAAGTCAAGAAGGAATCCCTGCTTGATTTGCTTTATTAGTGAAAGTTCAAGTGAAAACCTTCACTAACTTGACTTCTTAGGGATGGATGACACAAAAAAATGGTCCAAGATATCAGATAAAAAAAATTGTTATGACCATGAAAAGAGTTTCCCCAGCATATCTCACCCAAAATATCGAATCCACAAATAGAAAAAGGGATAGAAATGACATCCATATTTAGACACAAGTAAAAGTTTACAAGCTGCAGTGTTTGCAAAAGCCAATCATGGAAATATTGGTCAACAGATTGTTACAGCACATCAAAATCTTGTTGTAAAAGATTGTTGATATTAGCAAGAAGTAAACTTTGGCCTCTAGCCTCAACAAGTAATGTGATAAGAGAAGTTTCCAACCTAAGTTAAGTGTTAAAAAAAATCATATAAAAGGAAAAAGAAAATGGGGGAAGCAAATGTTTTAGTCGTTCACATCTGAGCCTAAGAATCAAAAGAAGTTTATAAGAAGAAACTCATTAACAGACATTACAAACACTAGGCTAAAAACAAACAGATCTGATAATATCGGTCAAACCATCTAGCCAATGGAACTGATTGGCCAAGAAATTTACATTAGACGTTTCGAACTTTATGAACTTTGAACAACGGATGAGGACCAGCATTTGCAACTCCATGACACCATGATATTTTACCATTAAAATTGGGTTTAAAATTTTAATCAATATCTTGTGAAGTACATTGATTCAATTATGTTAACCATTGTATCAAATATCTACTACCTGAATGAACTAATCCACCCAGTACTAACAAATTCAAGAACAAAACAAACATTTTCAAGCCCAGTCCAAATACAAGAAGAAATGATCACTTCGGATCTCATCATATGAAACGGGGATCAAATAATCAAAGAGCTGAGTTTCAGTTAAAATTCGTTTTCTTTCCGTAAATGAACGAGAAAAACAAAAACCCAAAAAATCTTAGTAACAAACAATCCCACATTTCTTAAGAAAAAACAAGAAGCAAGAAATGGAATTAATTGGGGAATTTCAACAAACAGAAGGAGAGCAAAATAAAACAAGGAGAGAAAGGAAGATTGAAACAAGAAAAGAAGAAAGGCCCAGAAAGCAGGAAGACGTTAAAAACATACCTTGTAAAATTTGGGTGTCATTGGGAATCCATGGAAGAAGCTAAATCCAAGAAAGAAAAGCACATTGGTAAGAAAGAAAAACCCTAAGACAGAAAGAGGGAGAGGGAGAGGGAGAGGGAGAGGGGAGGAAGTCAACGTGTTGAAAGGGCTTGTCCTACTGAAGAAAACTACTAAATTTCTAAAATTCACGTGTTCGTTTGCTTCTTCTCTGTCGCTGGATGCAATGCGATGTGATGCCCCCACCCATCTCATTCCAATTTTCTAGTTTTTTTCCTTTGTAATTTTTTTTGTTTGGATTCAAAGAAAAAGATGAAAATGGAAACTTTGTTTCTAATTTAACCAATTTAAGATTTTTTTTAAAAAACCAAATCGAATAACTTTTTAAGTTAAATTTTCTAATTTATCAAGTGGAACAAACATACAAGAATTATTTGTATAGGAGAAAAAATAAAAAATGGGAATAACGTGAATTGACACTTACATATAATATTTTCTCTTACTCAAATAGATTCAATTCGGATATTGAAGCACATTACTCTCCTATTTATGTTTTATTTATGTAAATCATGCTTGTCAAATTTGATTTAAATTAAAAATGTCTAACTATCTCTTTTATGTAAAAATAAAAAATTTTAATAATTTAATATATATTAATGTGGTAAATATATCGTATTGATTCGAATAATTACGTACACTATAAATACAATTACATTAATAAATTTAACAATTAAAAAATTAAAATATTAGTAGAAATATAATAAAAATATATGAAACTACTTAATTTTATACCTATGTAAGATACTTGTTTGTGCTGTAAATTAGATGGATCTCTATAACCCCCATAAGCATATTAAAAGAAAAGAGATAAAACTCTTTACTTCGAGATCATTAAATAGAGTAATTAAGAAATTTTAGTTCATTAAATAGATTTATTAATTAAATATTAATGAGCTTATAAATAACATCTTGTAATTGAAAATAAGATAATAAAAAATTATCCGTATTTTCATCCACTTTTATTTATTGTTTTATTAATTTTTCTATAACACTTTGAGACATCTTTCTTTGCGGAAATTATTTTATTTAAAGCCAGCACCTATAATTTAAGTTAAAATTTGAATTTAAGTAACGTTATGGTATTGGTCAAATTCAAGTTTTCATCCTTATATTATATTTAAAATTACAGATTAATCTCTATACTATTTTTTATTAGGCATATTCTTTTCCTCACTATTATTAATATCATGCCTTAGTCCAAATTACTAACCCCTCAAAATTTCAATTTATTGGTTGAAGAACATGAAACTCGAATTTTTCCTATGTAATTAAAAAAAATGAAATTTTATTATATAAAATCATTGTTTTTTTTACTAATTTACTTTTAAAAATAGTTTAGAGGTCAAACTAATTATTCGAATTTTAAAAAAAAAATTAGATTAACCGACTAGAGTGATACTGATTTGAAATATAACTACTTTTTTTTATACATCGGTACTTAAATTATATATTTGTTTCATTTGGGTATTTAAACTTTTTCTTTCAAGTGGTATTTTAAATTACTTTTTTTCTTAAATTAGTACATCTATTAATTAAATTATTAAGTCTATTTTAAAAAAAACTAAACTTATAAATTGGTACTTAAACTATGTCATTTTTCTCATTTTGGTCCCAAAACATTTTTTTTATCACAAGTGGTACTTAAACTATTTCCTCCCCCCAACCTAGTACCTAAACTATTTTTTTCTCCAAGTTGATACCTTTGTCGTTAGTCAAACCGTTAAGTCTATTTTAAAAAAAAAGAAGATAACCAATTAAAAATTACCATGTAGCAAAAAAAATATTATTTTCTTTATATATTTATTGAAAATCATAAAAATATTTTTAAAATAAAAAACTGTTTATATCCTTCCCAACCCGACCTAGACGTTAGACCCGAATTTGAAAGATTACATCAGTCACCGAAATGGCCTAGCAGGATTATTAGAGTTTTGAAAATAACCATATTAAAACATTTGTTTGATTTAGTAGAAAATCTAGTTACAAACCGTTTTATTTATTAGAATAATAGTCTAACTATCTTAGTTAGCGTATGGTATAATGCAGTTACTAAGTAGTTGTAACCAGTTGCTGTATAAATATGTATGAAA
Organism: Gossypium hirsutum; assembly: GCF_007990345.1. NCBI lineage: Eukaryota > Viridiplantae > Streptophyta > Magnoliopsida > Malvales > Malvaceae > Gossypium > Gossypium hirsutum. The sequence goes on from NC_053427.1 coordinate 84,157,105, forward strand.
AATATATGAATGAATTTCTCAATTCTTGAGGTTTCAATATGGTATCAAAGTGTATTTTTTTTGTTGATTGTTGAGTTGAGTTGAGTTGACAATAGAGTCGACTGAAAACTTTCTTAATTCATTTGCCTTTGCATCTCAAAAGGTGGCAATACTTGTTGACGATGGAAATTTCTTGGCCTGGAAGCAACATGTTTTATTGGTGATTAAGATGCATAGGTTACAATCATTTGTCGATGGAATTGTTGCTAGACCACTGCGAATAGTGGTTGATGATTAGGGTGTGTCCAATGAGAATCCGGCGTTTATTCAATACGAGCAGCAAGATTCGATGTTGGTAGCATGGCTTCTCTCCACTGTAAGTGCTTCTCTTCATAACTAATTAGTTGTGAGTTCTGGCTCTGCTTTTGAGTTGAGGGAGGCACTCATGCGTTTGTTTGGTAGTCATTCCACTACTAAGGCTATGTGCTATAAGTCTTTACTCCATAGTCTTAAAAAGAATGATCTTTCAATGTCTGCCTATCTCGCCAAGGTTAAACATCTTTGTGACTCGTTGGAGGGGTGTGGTTAGAGTGTTTCTCTGGAGGAGCAACAATCGACCATTTCAATTATGTGGTTTCGATTATAACTATGAGCAGGATTCTCTTTGATCTTCAAAGTGTTTCGACAACTCTTTTGGATGTTGAAGCCTGACAACAACGGTATCTATCTCAAAATTCTTTTCTTGCAAATATTGCTGCGTCAAATAAGTCTGAGTCGTTGTTGGTGGTTGTTCCTTCATATGTTGGACAACCACCATCGTAGATGTTTCGCTCCTTTCGTGCATTGGATTTTTCTTGCCATGGGCGTGGTCAGGGTTGGCACGGTGGCAGTGTTAGGCTGCAGTGTTAAATCTATAACAAGATTGGTCATATTGCCTGGCGATGTTTCTACCATTATGATTCAACTTCAAATGACGATGAGGCTGAACACCCTAGAATGGTCTAATGAGAGGAACTTTAATTGAGGTGAGCCTAGGAACTCAACTTGGGAGAGATTCTTACCATATGGGCCACAAGCCTTTTTGGTTTATGTTTATGATATTATTGTAATAGGTGATGATGGTGTTGAGTTAGATGATGTGATTTGTTGTCTTGATCGACAGTTCTTCCTTAAAGACTTGGGTGAGTTGAATTATTTTCTTGGACTTGAAATTTTGAAACGTAAGGGTCGTATGCATATTTCTCAACAAAAGTATGCTCGAGAATCGTTGGAGCATGCCAATATGTCAAATGCTAAACCAGTAGACACTCCTATGGTGAGTTCTCCCACTCTTACAACCTTAATCGGGTCTCCACTTTTCGATGGAACACTCTATTTACAAGTTGTGGGGAGTCTGCAATATTTGTGTTTGACCAGGCTTCACTTGTCATTTGCTGTCAATAAAGTCAGTCAATATATACATCAACCACATGATGTGCACTGGACAACAGTGAAGCGTATTTTTCGGTATCTTAGGGGCACAATTGATTATGGGTTGTTGTTTCAAGAGTCGAGTATGAGCTTAACTAGGTTTTGTGATGCTGAGTGGGCTAGTTCTCTAGAAGATCGCAAGTCTACCTCTGGGTTTTGTTTGTATCTTGGTGATAATCTTATTGGTTAGATTTCGAAGAAACAAAGTGTTGTATCTCGGTCTACCTTTAAGGTAGAATATTAGAGTTTAGCAAATGCGAAATCTGAGTTGATATGGTTTCTCTCCTTGATAGATAAGATCGGTGTCAAGCTGAATGGTACACCAGTCATTTGGTGTGATAATGCTAGCACTGCCTCCTTAGCTACAAATCTGGTTCTACATTCTAAAGTCAAACATGTTGAATTAGATATGCATTTTGTTCGTGAAAAGGTTATTAGTGATCAGCTTCATGTGTGTTTTGTACTTGGTTGTGATTAGGTTGCTGATGTCTTAACTAAACCGTTAATAGTGGGTGTTTTTTCTCGTTGTCGTTGACGCATGCATGTTGTTGTTGCGGGTGTTCTTTCTCAAGATGTTGAAGAGGGAATATTAGAATAACAATCTAAGTATCTTAGTTAGCGTTTTGTATAATGCAGTTACTAAGTAGTTGTAATCAGTTGTTGTATAAATATGAATACTATGTATGAACAATATATGAATGAATTTCTCAATTCTTGAGTTTTCAACATTATTATTCCTCTAAATCTTAATTCTAATTTAGCAGCGGAAAAATGATTTGTTTGTTTTTAATAAAAGCTAATGTTCATGCATACTTAATCAATAATCATAACATAATCTCCTAATAATTTAAATTAAATGTCATGCAAAATAAAACAAACTCAAATTCTAAGTCTCATGTCATAGTTTGAAATAGAATAAAACAAACTTTAATAATAGAGTAAATAAAATAATAAGCCTTAATAAATCAAAAAATAAAGACTGAGTCGAGACCCTTCGGGTGTCATGTCCACGCCTTAACTTGGTAGGTTAACTGTAAGGATAAAGATTTAAGGGGGAGTGAGCTATAATGCTCAGTGTGAGTTTATTAACAAGAAAGTTAGTGCAAACAGTTAGTAAGACACATTACATAATATCGCATAAAATAATCACAATCAGACAATAGTTCGAAGTATTTGTTTTTCAATGCAACCATCATTAATATATCGGAACACACAATAACAATCCTTAGAATAACCAATTTTAGATTTGCCCACAGTATACATATATTAACACATATATAGATATCATAACAGAATTTTCATTTTTGTATGCACATGATTTTTAAATACAATTTTAGTTTTTAACAAAATAGATCCCACGCCACTGCTACACACCATAATGGGAGTTCCCCTGAATGCATTTCTCTAACGCACCGGGATATGGATAAATCACTACTGGTTTGTATATAATAACTATCATTTGGCTGAAAATTACATAACATAATCTCGCAGTTGGAATCTGCCTTTGGCTATGGATACAAAGCAGTACCTGCAGATGGAATTTATCTTTGGTTGTGGATGCAGAGTAAAATAGATAAATACAAATAAACTGCCGGACTTCTTCCGATCACATTGTCCCATCCCATGCAATGTAATGTGACATATTTAATACAGATCAAACATGATAGCAACTAATGTGGTAACACATGGCAAATCAATAGCAAAAGTCATGTTTTTCATGTATTCAGATTAATAGTAACATGAGGCATGTCATTCATATGATGTAACACCCCTAACCCGTGTCCGTCACTGGATTAGGGTCACAAGGCATTATTGAACATAAACACAGTTCCGAACATTCTCATATTATCACAGGTCATATTCATATATACAAGAAAAGCATATGACTAATTAAATGTAAATATATTACATTTACAAATCACAGGTTAATCACTTTAATGATAATCGAATGCTATAATAAAAATTAAAGATTTTATATCTTAATTCTATACAGGTGCAGGTTTAACCAACTAAGTCATATTACAGGGCATTATGTCCTTTAGCATACACGGCATAGTCAATTTCACAAATATTCAATAATATTTCATTAAACATTTAAGTAATAACAATTCCATCATTTAATTTAAGTTACAAAAATTTATCAAATGCACATCTGTATACAAATATTATATATATTATTTATTAAATAACCACTTTACTATCAATACATACTCAACACGTATTCAATATTTAATTTAATCAATTGTATCTATTTTACAGATCATATATGCATGACCGAAACATAATAACAAATATTATTCTACTTTACTCATATATCAACCATGGTATAAGTGCATCTATACATATACATATATAAGTTCAACTAACAAAGCATATCTAATTAAATTAACATTTATCTTTTGCCATGATAAACAAATTATAATTTGTACATATCATTATTCCAAACCATATGGGATTACCCAATAAACCTTTTGCATGTATCTTACTTGCCATCTAACTAGTAGGTGATATACTTGGTACAATTAACAACCATCATATATTATATAGCCGAGATATATAACAACTTAATAAACATTTTATAAAGAGAATATAATCTTAACATGAGTTTAATCCAAGACCAAATAAGAACACATCCATTATCAATATAAACTGCCATTACTCACATAAAAAAAATATATGTATATGTGCCGATCTAATAATCATTTATACTTAATACCTCTTGCTATCATTTAACCAAATATACATGCCAACCAAAAGAGGTTATTACTATCATTACAAGTCATAATCGTAGCATTTCAACTAAAGGTAACATATCAAATATATTTTTATACTTACCAATGTGTCATGGCCGAATCATTCAAACTACTACCAGCCCACAAATCAATTTCAACGTACAAAAATATATATCACTAATAACATTCAACCATAGCACCTAGTATTATAATTAAAATGAACACAAACCATAATTAAGCATAACCGATTTCAAGCAAGGTAGTTAAGCCATTTTCGCATGGCCAATATACATTCATTTCCAAAATAACTAACCCCAAAACCAGCCTATACATGCCATAATTTAAGTTTAGCTTAAAGGTACCAAAACAGTAGACAGTGTGCTGAACTTGGCTGACAATCCCTATGCTTGTAGCTTGACCTCAAAATCTATAAAACAAAGTAAACATAGCACATAGAGTAAGCTATCAAAGCTTAGTAAGTTAGAAGCAAATAAACAACTCAATATCATAATTGACTCATATTAACTAAATGAAATGCATTAATATTTTCATGCTTGACCTCAAACTTATAAATTCTATATACAATACATTTCTCATAAACTATTATCCACCTAAGCCGAATACACATGTAATTATTCAACACCTTATAAATCAACTTCCCACCAAATAGACATAATAAACCACACATCCATTTACTCTTTTATACAACTTAAGAATCATCAAATGACATCCCATGTTTAATTAATACCTAAGTAGCCGAATACACAAATTATATATACATATATTAAGTAACATTTCAATACTACACAAATTATTCATTCACAAGCTGAATAAATATACCAAATACACATGGATTCTTTATTTGCATTGTACATGATTTATAGCACATAACTATAGTACTTCCTTACCTTATCTTAAGTAGATATCAAGTTAACTCATACTTGACCATTTAGCTCGTATTAAACAATCCGTACATGATTTACCTTTGCCTGATGAACCATTTGAAATTGGATAGGACACTCGGATAATCACATAAATTGTACAATGCCAACGTCCCAGACGTGGTCTTACATGTAACCAAATATCGATGCCACTGTCCCAGACAGGGTCTTACTCGTAAACATATATCAGAATCACAAATCGATGCCATGGACTTACTCGCACACATATATCGGAATCTTATGTCATGACATACGTATCCTAGCTATTCCTAAGGTTCATACTGGGCTTTCGGACGTCGTATCTCGGTCGAATCAAACTCGGAAGTGTAGTAGCCACATTTAATCATATTCGACCATAGTATATTTAAATTCCAACATTTCATAACAGCATATAAATATAACATTAAGTTACCAATAAACACGTCTATTTGCTTATAAACTTACCTCGAACGATACAAAACGAAATCGGACAGCTAGTCGACAACTTTCGTTTTTCCCCGATCTAAATCCGATTTCTTTGGTTCTTGATCTAAACATATTCAAATTATGCTCATTAAAACATATTTTCATTCAATTTAGTCCTAAAACACATAAATAGGAAAATTACCATCTTACCCCTGACATTTATAATTTTTACAATTTAGCCCCTATTGCGCAAAACACAAGATACACAAAATTTCCCTATACTTATGTTGGGCTGAATTTTACCCACTCTCAAACAAGTCCGTATATTCAGTTTGTTTCACATTTTAGTCCCTCAAATTGTTATTTTTGCAATTAAGTCCTAATTACTCAAAATCATCAAAAATTCCAATACAAAACATGTTAATCTAAAACATATCTTCCATTTTTCATCATCAAACAACAAAAACCAAAATCTATCAAAAATGACACAACTCAAAATATTCATCAAAATAAAAAATTCAAGCACGGGTTTTGTAGTACTTGAAGCAACGATCTAAAAAATGTAGAAATTATCAAAAATCGAGCTGAACTCTTACCTTGATTAAGCTTTAAAGATGGCCAAACCCTAACCTTTGTTATTTCTTTTTTTCTTTTTGTCTAGTTTCGATCAAGAGAGAATGATAAAAACATAGTTTATTTTTTGTTATTATAATAAGTTTAAGATTTAAATTACTTTTATATCCTTAATGGTTTAATATAAAAACCACATAATATAAGTCTTAAACCGTCCCACTAATATATTTATGGGATATTTGCAACATAAATGCCCCAACTTAGAAAGCCACTAACTATTTGGCCCTTATACTTTAAACTATCAAATTTTTAATTTACGCGATTAAGTCCTTTTATTTAATTGGACACCTAAACGACAAAATTAAATCACGAAAATTTCACAGACATAAATTCACACAAAATAAACATAGAAGATAATTTTTAAATATTTTTCTGACTCGAATTCGTGGTCCCGAAATCACCATTCCGATTAGAGTCTAAATCGGGTTGTTACATATGATCTCAAATATAGATACAATAGTAACATATACTATTCATAATTCATGCAAATATATATATACAAATAAATTCTATATTAATTCAATCAATCATGGATTCTAACATATTTCATATCATTAGGGACCTAATTGCTTAATTTAAAACCATAAAAATAATTTGGAATTTATTCAGGGGCTAATCTATTCAAAACATAAAATTTTGGGTTAAAGCTATAAATTTTGAGTTACAAGGGACACACGACTATATGACCGGACTATGTGGGAAGCCTTGGGCTGTGCGGATGGGGTACACGGTGGCTAGGCTGTGTGACAGAATGTAGCCATGTGGGACATGCAAACGCGAGTCTTACTGATCTTTTGGCAAGACTAGAGAAAAAATTGACGGTGTTATGCTAAACTAATAGAAAGAACAATTGAACAGAGATTGATTTCGAATTTGGGATCAAAATTAAAATTTCGACAATGGAATAAAAATATTTTGTAAAGAAGAAGATGAAAAAGAATAGAGGAAAGAAATAAGGAGAGAGGAGAAAAAATTTAGTTTAGTTACGAAAATAACTATAGTTCAATTGTGTTTAGGAAAAAAGATTAAATAGTTAGGGTTTTCAGATTTTAAAGGGGCTAAATGGTGAATTATTCCCTTTTGTCAAAAAATTAAGAAATAAGGTGAGATTGACATGGCTTAATCTTGGGAATTCAAAACGAAAGGGAGAATGCTTAACCAATTGAGTTGCTATCCACACTTAACATATTTTTACACTAATTAGTATATATTCTAGTATGGTTTTGATCATAAGTTGCTGAAAAAAAAATGGGAAGAGTGTGGTTTGAACTTTGAATATTTAAGAGAATACACTTGCTACATAACCATTAAGACTAATTCATTTCTTAATAATTTATTTGTAATGAACCGAAAGTTACGGTATCAGAAATTGAGTCTTGAGTACTGTTTCCGTGAAATTAATTCATGAATATTTATTAGAAATATTTATGAATTATAGTTGAATGGTTATTTAGTGTTTAATTAAGTGAAGTAGCTTGAATTTAGTTTAAAGGACTAAATTGCATACGGTATAAAAGTTTAATTATAGATTAAAGATTAGTAAAGGGAATAATCTAGCAATTAGACCCTAAGTGCCATGTGTGTGAATGTATGATATAACATGTGCAATAGTTGGTAAAGATATTAAATGTGTTAAATTAGTTTTTCTCATAGATTAAGTTATTTTATTAGAATAATATTATATTATTAATATTATTATATTGAATATAGATTTATGAGTAAGTTAAAAAAAAGAAAGAAATAAAGAAAGATAGAAAGAGTTACAGAGAGCAAACGTGAGAAAGAAAGAAAGAAAGAAAGAAATAGAAAGGGAAATTTGAGGATTAAGGCCCTAAAGCTTGATTGGTAAGATGTTTTAGCTTATTTTCTTATAATTTTTATGTTTATGGATGCCTAATTCAAAGTTCTACATGTATGAGGTTAAAATGAAGAAAAATAGAAAATTTTTAGATATTGATTTAGTTGAATAAATTGAGGTTTTATGGGTTAAATTGATAGAAATTGAAGTTAGAAGTGAAAATTGAGTGATTTAGAAGCAACTACGAATTTCTGCATCTGGGCTCCTTGATAGGTTATGTATAAACCCCTCCAAAATACTATCATCTGGGTATTTATATCGACAAAAATATTAATTTAAAATATTTTAAAAAATAAAATACTTTAAATTTAACTTAATTGAAAATAATAAAATTTAAAAATTTGTCTTACCATTATCGCTTGAGCGGCAAAAATGTGCTTGTCGTCGAAATTAATCAGAAAGATTTTTATTCGTGAAAATTTAATCGAAACGAATAATATACAAAATAATTACGTAAAACTATAATATTTTTGAATAGGTGTATCAAAAAATTGAGAGTTGAGAATTTAGAAATAATTGAGAGAGTTGAATTTGAGTGAAAAGAATGAAAAATGGTTTGATATTTATAGGAAAAAAATTACTGTTGGAGCCCTTCAAAAATTTTACTGTTGCCAATATTAAAAAGAATGACAGTTGGTGGAAAGTGCATCTAGCTAGGTACACTTTCCTACCAATTGTAGTTGATCGCGCTTTCACACATTCTCTCTAAAATCGGTTTATTTCTCTAATTTTAAAAAACGACTTAAAAAACTCAAAAAAAGACTTAGTGACATATTTGGCCATTAACGTTTACATGTTTTGTCAAAATGACGCTAATTGTATTTTTTAGCCTTTTTTTAAATTACTTTTTTTAACAAATTTGATTAAAGTACCGTTAAAGAAGTCAATGAGATGATGTGAAATTTTATATGTGAAATATTTTTAATAAGATGTAATTTATTACTTAGTTAACCCAATAAAATAATTACATGTGGAAAATAAAAAAAATAATTCATAAATTTTAAAAATTAACTCTTAATTTAAAGAAAACAAACATAATTATCTAAAAAAATTTCAAAATGAATGCACACATTCAATATTTTCGATTTGATTTATTAATTATCTTTTTAAAATTTCTCAATAAACAAACGGATGCATTCATTTTGAAATATTTTTTAGATAATTAGTTTATTTTCTTCAAATTAAGAGTTATTTTTTTAATTTCATGTATGATTTATTTATTTTATTATTTTCACATGTAATTATTTTATTGGGTTACCTAAACAATAAATTACATTTCATTAAAAATATTCCACATCATCCCTGTTAATTTTCGTAATTTCATCAAATCTGTTAGAAAAAGCAATTTAAAAAAAAAGAATAAAAGTTGATGGCCAAAAAAAAAACTCAAAAATACAATTAGGACCATTTTGATAAAACATGTAAATATTAGTGACCAAATTTATCATTAAGCCAAAAAAAGAAGAAGATATAATTGCCTAATTTAGCTTTCAAACTATATTATTAGTCACTAAATTATGAGTAAGTTTTCATTTTTTTCATTGAACTCTTTAAAAATTTTCATTTAAGTCACTGGGTTGTTAAAATCTATGCTATACGGCTTTCTCTGTTCGCATTGCTTGCACTAATTGAAAACTCTCTTTCCATTTCTCTTTTATTGTTCTTCTTTTTTTCGTGAAACAATTTTAGACGTTATAAATATGCAAACCAAAATTCAAATAGCTTTTTTGTCTGATCTCGAATATTGGCCGTCAAATTGACTTGGATCTAAGGTATATTCTTCTACTTGTTGATGGGTATCGATTCACCATACCGATTGTCGAATCATTACTTGGAGCTCACTGGCGGAATTTAAAAAAAAAAAACTTAATAGCCCAGTGACTAAAATAAAAGTTTTTGAATAGTTCAGTGATTTAAATAAAAACTTTTGAATAGTTCAATGATCATATTGTAATTTTTTTAGTTAAGTGACAAAAACTTACTCATAATTTAGTAACTAATAGTATAATTTACTATATTATTAATTATTCTAAAATTTCAACATTATTAACTATTCTAATTAAAATATCAATGTGATTTAAAAAACATCTTTAAATATTAGATTGACATGTATTTTTAATGAGATTAAACACTTGGTTTATAATTCTATGTGATGGCCTGATGGTCAAAGGTGTTCATCGTCCCAAGTGTGGCTTGGGTTTAAGTTGTGCTAGTCAAGTTGATTGTTCAATCTTTACCCTGTTATTATAGTTCACAAAAAAAAAGTTGGTGCCATTTGACCTCTATATTTATTATGCATTGTATTATAAAATATCTAGTTGAGTTTTCAGAATTACTTATCAAACAATGATGAATATCTCACCCATGAACACTAAAAAGCTTAATGCCCTAAAGTAAGGTTTTGAGCTTGAGTTTTGTAGATGAAAAATACAAAACTAAGAGAGCTTACTCTCATTTAGAGATATAGGTCAGTTCAACTTCTATTTTAGTCGGTGTCCATTGTAGCTACCGAACAACGGAGTCTCATATAAAAAAAAAGGGCAAAATACAAGAATGTTTAATCAACTATACGATTCATTTTATTTTGGTTATCTAACTATTAATTTGTTCATCAAAAAGGTTATCTAATTTTTTTAATATTTGAGTGAGATCATTGAGTTTTTATATAAATTTTATTTTGATTTAAATCCTATTATATGTGAAGATCATAAAATGTGTACAAATTGTAATTTCATTTGTTAGTATATTACGTGGTTCTACTATAACATTTTTGTCCTTCGAGTTATACATAAGGATGACAGTTTGGATTGCGAATTTAGATATCCGAGAACGCATGATGTTTAACAACTAAAATTGTGCTGCAACAATCCAGGCTAACGCTTAACTTTAATTAAAGTTTACACAAACTAACAAATAACGTATAAGTATCAATAAGAACATTTTAATTAATAATAAAGTTAAATATAATAATTAATAATAAATTTAAATATGTTAAAAAATAAGAAAATATATCTTATTCTTTATATACTCTCAAAACCATTTAAACGATTTCTTGAAAAATTTCTTCTCTTTTCATTTTTGGTATTAATAAATTATAAAAAAATAAACTAAAAAAATGTTGATATATATGTGTTTGAAATCCACACTTAAACTAGACTTGTTATGGGAAAAATATAATCACTACAACTATCTCTCTTTACAAGTTTCTGAGAATTAGAAAAGCATAATAATTTATTTATCCTTAAATTTTATAAGAAAAATTATTTTAACTCTTTATTTAATTTTTCATCCTTTTTAATTCTTAAAGTTTCATTTTTTTCAGATAACCCACAAAAATATATGGAAAAAGTTAACAAACCGGTAACATAGAATACACGTAAATTGCCACATAGATGACACACCAACATTTAACTAATTTTTAAATATAAAAATATTAAAAATGTTTTTTATATATTTAATAATTTTTAATTTTTAAAAATAATTTTTATATATTTTTAAAAATAATTTTTATATATTTTTAAAAATTAAAAAAATAAATGTTTACGTATCATTCACGTGTATTCCACATTAGCAAAGTTAAAAAACGTTAACTTTTACATTAATTTTGGGAGGATTTGACAAAAATACATAAGTTTAAGAGCTAAAAAAGATAAAAAGTTAAATAAAGAGCTAAAATGAAAATTTTTTAAAAGTGAAGAACTAAATAAATTATTATGCCAATTAAAAATGCCAAAAAAAGTACTATTTTGTTTAGAAAAATTTTAAGGGTAAACCATTTTCACCAATTTCTTAGAAAACTTCTTTGATTAATGCCAACGAATAAGAAAAAAAATTAAGAGGTAAATTAAAAAAAATTACTAAATTCGAGAATTAAATAGTCACTCCGACTTTTTTTGATGAATTATAAGAAGAATGTAAAGTTCTAATAACAATACAACTAACGTGATTCAAACTTAGTTCATACTTTAGACGGTGAATACTCTGACCATTAAGTCAATACACAAGTTCTAGTCACTCAATTCTTTGTTCAGTCAATTTGTTGATTTAACTTAAATTGTATTAATTTTTAATGTATTTATAATGTAATAATTTTATTTTACATTATAATTATTTAAACTATTTATTTATAACTACTCATATTTATATTTATATTTTAATTATATTATACTTGTTACACTAAAAAAATACAAATCTAAATTCTTGGAAAAAAACACAAATCTACAGGAACCCAGATCCCATTAGATACTGAGTCTAATTAGACTTAAGTTCTTTTAATAAAATGTTTAAAATTGCCCATAATTCATCCTCAACTTTTAAAAAAAAAATAATGCGCTTCAACACATTCGAAATTATGTTCTTCTATATTAACAACAATATTAATACCAATCAAGTTAAAATTTAATCTAATTTAGACGAGCGATGGAAACAATTATCTTTGTTGTTGACGCATATCATGAAAGTTGAGCAAGTATGTATGTAGGCATTAAGGCATCCAGGTTCTTCCACCTCCCACCACTGCCCCAAGAAAAGAAATTAAGAGTGCGTGCCAGATATAGGCATGTGTATGATACGAATATAATCAAATTCTCTTAAGTTTTCCATGGATTTGAAGATTCCTTAGAAGTCATATCCCCATATTTACTGTCTGTCTTGGTGTGCCTAACATTGATTCGTGTCTATCTGATGCTCATAAGTAGACAATAAAGGGACAAAACTAACAAGTGTTAAGGCTCCGTTTGGCAACCAGGAAAATATTTTCCGGAAAATATTTTTCTGGTTTTACGTTGTTTGGTAACCTGAAAACATTTTACCTATGGAAAACATTTTCAGGAACACGGGTAAAATTGCTTGCTTTTTATGTAAAATGTCTTACAGATTTTTTTCCTGTACGACATTTTCCAAACTCAATGCACCGTTCATCTTCCTTCTTCTTCTCATCCAGGTAACTTTTCTCCTTCTTCTTCTTCTATTCTCCCTAAGCTCTCACTCTCTCTGTTGACACCATTTTTGATGAAAACGGGGTCGACTTGGATTTTAAAAAAAAGAATGAAAACGGGAGTCGCCACCAATCCTTTTTGACGAGGTGTGATCGGGTCACCTCAAAAAAGTGGTTGTTTTTAATAAATGATTTAATTTTATTTAAACAACGATTTTGGTCTACGAAATTCAGAAAAATGAGTTCGGGAGTCGGTTACGCACGAGGAAGGATTAGCACCCTCGATACGCCCAAAATTGGTACCTAGTTGATTAATTAGTGTCTTAGTGTCGAAAATTGAAAATTTGAAGAGTTTTAAAAATACGATCCTTAAAAGAAACTCTGATAACGTGAATTGAAATATAAGATTCTCTTGTTCCGAAGGAATATCACATCCAGCACGTTAGGACACGATACTCTAAACCATCGAAACCAAGATCACCTTATAGTTTAATGAAACCACACTTTGAAGCTTTAAGAGGATATTTGGCTATTTAGTCGAACGAGAAATCGAAACCCAGCACGTTAGGGCACGTTTTCTCGATTTTCCAAATGCGAAATATTGCCTTATTTAGAAAAATTTCCTTTTGATGCTTGGTGTTAATGCTTGACAAAACAATAACGAATACGACAAGGTAAGCAAAGTAAAGTGAGTAACAACAATACAATAGGCAAAAATGAAATGACGAGGCGATTACATAAATAAAGCATACAAATAAATAAATAGAACTAACATTTTAGAAAAAGCACAAGTGTACATGGATAAATAAACAAACACCAAATAACAATGATGACGATAAATACAATTATGTAAAAATGTATATACATGTATAATTTTTAGCCATAAAATAAGAAACGCATATAAATTATAGAATATGAAAACATTAATAAATATATACATATATAAAAAAATCGGTAAGTATTATAAAAATAAAAATGTAAATATGTGTTTATATATATTTACAAATTGTGATAATATAAAATATATGTATGTAAATTATAAAATATGTGAAGTATACAAAAAGCATTTTTAAGAATATAAAGAATATATATAAGTATGTATATGATGTAAAATATGCATAAATATATGTAAGTATATAAAAATTATGAAATATGAAAAATATATTTAAGTATGTATAAGTACGTATATATACATATATGAATTAAGATGTATGTATTTATGCTTATACCTATGTATACATAAAAATATGAGATATAAAATATAAAAAGTATATTTATAATAAATGAAAAGTATGTACGTAAATATATTATAAAAATGTATCAACAATTTGAAATTATGAATATTAAAATATTTTAATATAAATAATATATAAGATGATGACATATATATTTAGCGATATTAAGAATCCATATAACATACGTAGAACATATATAGTATATGCATACCTTAGAAATGATAAGAATGATAATAAAACTATTTTCTACACTACATAAATACATACACATATATATATAAACAACAGTATATACAATATAATATTAGAAAAATATATATAATAGTGTAAAATATAACTAATAATATTAAAATATATACAATGATAATATATATAAAAGATATATGTACATATAATTATATAATATAAAATTAAAATATAATAATACGACATAAAAAAACATGACACAAATAAAGTATAGTATTAAGGACACATATATAATACATGAAGAATATACATAATACTAAAATATTTAGGTAATATATGCGTATATTAAAAACTAGTAATAATATTACCGAGGTATATACAAATATGTCAAGTATATATACGTATTATAAATATATAAATATATAACAAAACATAAACTAATAAAAATAATAATAATAATAATGATAACATTGGAATATAAAAGAAACAAACATAAGATTAATAAAATATTAGAATAAAAATGAAATAAAAATATTAAATATGAAAATATATATATATGTATACACGTACATAATAAAAATATATACTAATACATAATAATAATACTAATACTAATAATACTAATAATATAAAATAACAAGGATATTTAATAAAGATATAAAAATAAACGAAAAAAGGACTAAAATTGAATTAAAAACAAAGTTGTGGGGCAAATGTGAAAGGAAATGAAGAGAAATGGGCTTATTTGAGCGCGCACAAAACATAGGGGGACCGAAACAACAATTATTCCATTCCATTAAAACGCAGCACATTAGCGGGGACTAAATCAAAAAGCGCGAGAAATTATGGGGCCAAATTGAAAAAAAGAAAATGACTTAATTGCAAAACCCTGAAAAAGCGGAAGGACTGCGCGCATAAATATCCTATTCAAATGAGAACACGCGGATCCTCTAGCGGGTCGGGTCGGATGGGTCGGGCATGGCCAAAACGACGTCGTTTTGGGTCTTAAGTGTAGCCCCAAAACGACGTCGTTTTGGAGGGCTATATAAGGCCTAAACTAACCAAAAATCATTTGGGGAGAGGGAAAGAAAAAAAAAGAAGAGAGAGGGAAGAGAGAAGGGAGAGAGAAAGGAGGGGGAAGGAAAATCCGGCCAGGGGGGCCGGTCACCGGACGGCCACCGGAGGCTTGCCGGCGCCGGCGCCGGCCACCTCACGCGGTGGCCGGAAAAGGTAAAAAAAATATTTTTTTTTATTTTTTTTATTTTTTATGTTTATATTATATTGTTATTTTTATATTTTTTTAGTATATATATATGGGAAAATAGAACAAAAGACAAAACAAGAATAGATTCACAACCACCTTAGGTTTCCGGTTCTGATTTTTGACTTGTTGATTTACTGATTTTTGGGTGTTCGAATCTCTGCCTTTTGATGTTAAGATTGTAGTATTTCGGATATCAATTGTTTGCTTTTGGTTAGGAAATTGAAAGAGAGAAGAAGAAAAAAAAGGGTCCCCCAAAATACAACCGATTCTTCCCTTTGAAATCTCCAAAAAACATCAAAATCCTCTTCCGTTTACAATGACCATAGGGCTTTTATATAGCCCAAAATCCAAAAAAAATACACAAAATTTCATTTTTTGGTGTTTTTCTTTGCTGTCCTTTTTTGTCTTCTTTTGCAGGCATAGAGTGGTGGAGGCAAGTGGGTGTGCTGGTGGCAGACAACTGGTAGTGGCGGGCCAAGGTGGGGCGGCGGCTAGGGTTCTTCTCCTCTCTTTTTTTGCTGAAAATTGTTTAGGTTTGGGCTGGGCTTAGGGTTTTAGTCTGTTGGGCTAAATTGGGTTTGGTTAGGGTTGGTTTAATTTTGTGATGGGTTGGGCAAATATTGGGCTATACAGCTGCCCCTCTTTGCTCGTTGTCGTGTAACGAGAACTGAGCAAAGACATAGAAAGACCAATTTTGCCCAGCCTTGCAGGGCCTCGACTTCTTTTGACACTTCTCTTCTTCAGGTAGCCTCATTCCGTCCACTGTGCCTTGTTGCTTCGATCCATTCTACTGTACTTCAGGAAGATCTGATTTGTAGCTTTAATCTTCTTCGCAAGGGAACGAAATTTATGTTTTCAGTCTATTCCACTGCAACATCAGGGGGATAAGACCTGACACGATCTCCTCTACTGTAACTTCAAAAAGGTAAGATCCTTTATTTTAATCCACTCCACTGTAATCTCAGGCAGATAGGATTACTATCTTCAATCTACTCCGCTGTAATCTCAGGGAGATAAGATTTGAAATTTTTCGGTCTGTTCCACTGTAATCTCAGGGAGATAAGATCTATCATTTTGATCCGCTCCACTGTAACTTCAGGGAGATAGGATAGTGTCTTCGATCTGCTCCGCTGTAATCTCAGGGAGATAAGATCTCTGGCTTCAATCTGCTCCACTGTAACCTCAGGGAGATAAGATCTGGAATTCTCCGGTCTACTCCACTGTAACCTCAGGGAATAAGACCTGATGTGATCTTCTCTACTGTAACTTCAGAGAGATAAGATCTTTTAATCCGCTCCATTGTAATCTCAAGGAGATAGGATTACTATCTTTGATCTGCTCCGCTGTAATCTCAGGGAGATAAGATCTCTCATTTGATCCGCTCCACTGTAACTTCAGGGAGATAGGATAGTGTCTTCGATCTGCTCCGCTGTAATCTCAGGGAGATAAGATCTCTGGCTTCAATCTGCTCCACTGTAACCTCAGGGAGATAAGATCTGAAATTTTTTTTTGGTCTGTTCCACTGTAATCTCAGGGAGATAAGACCTGTATAATAAACCTAATTATGCCTAATGATTAGGATGACATGATCAAAATGAAACAAATGCTCCTAACTAGACATATGTGAATGGTGTTTGCATGAATGCAGAATTTTATTTTTCCGAGAATGATCTCGCTTAGGTTATCACTACTCGAAGTTTATCAAGGTTTTGTGACTGATGTGCTACAACGCCTTCTCGCTTGACTGATTTTTCTGAAGAAACATGTAGCCAGACTGTCCCCATTGTAAACCTCAAAGTTATATCCACTGGGACGCCAAAATTTGTACCATCATTCTCTCACAGTAATCTAAGGGTAGAAATATGTGGCTTTTCCTCTGTCCTCTTTTATCACAATTCGGGGATATAGGATCTGAACCGTTCTGGTTTCCTACACCATTCTCAAGGTGTCGTACCAAAGTCTTATGCGCAAGTGAAGGCTCTCTTCTCCGAGGTAACCTCTTCCTATTGCCTGATGATCATTGCTTGCTTGTTCATTTAAGCTTTGTAATTAACACGACAGCTCGTCATTTTGTTCAATCAATGTTTAGACAACCAAATCTGAAAGGATAGTCTTTAGCTTAGACTTTTCCTTCTTAGATATTTCACCCTTTAAACTTGGTATTTTCTAAACAATAGTCATGTTTCAGGTCCCTATATTATTTAGAAATTTTCCAGAGTAATGTGCAAAACTTCTTTCCTGAAAGTTTCATTAGTTCGTTAATCACTATTCCTATGCAACATGTTTGCAAAAAGATCATAACAATGGATAAGAATAAAGCTAGTTCTGATCATAACTCAAATAAAACATCACAGATGGCGAAAGAAAAGGCAACAAAGAAATGGATTGAGAATGTGCGTTTTCACAAAAAGAAAGGAAGAAAAAAAAACAAGATAATGTATTTTCAAGAATACACATAAGAACTAGGTGCCCCAGTTATCGCAGCTTGAGTTTCTCTGTACAAACTTTCCGAAGACCCTTCTGAGTTTGACATGTGTTCAGGAGATCTGCAATACTTTGTCCATGTTCCAAGACGTTGCATATCCTTTCTTGTTGGTTCAAGTAAAGCAAGATAATCATATGCCCCCGAACAAAATTTGATCCGCTCAAATCCTGATGCTCCAATCCTGCCCAGTACTTGAGTCGCCTTTTCCAGGTTTTCGACTCAAGCCCTCTTTGGTCTCAAAGTGCCCTTTACGGGTTTTCACCTTAGCCTCTCCAAAGTTTTTTTTTTTCAAGTGAAGTATTTCTTGACGGAGTCTGCGTTTACAGGATTTGGTAAACTTTTTCCATCCATCTCGCATAGGATCAAAGCTCCACCAGAAAAGGCCTTCTTTACAACATAAGGGCCTTCCCAATTTGGCATCCATTTTCCTCTAAAATCTTTTTGCATAGGAAGAATCTTTTTTAGTACCAAGTCCCCTTCACGAAATTCTCGGGGGCGAACCTTTTTATTATAGGCTCGCATCATTCGTTTCTGGTACATTTGCCCATGGTGAATAGCTCTTAGCCTCTTTTCTTCTATTAGGTTCAACTGATCGTACCGAGATTGGATCCAATCGGCTTCATCCAACTGTAGCTCAGATAACACCCGTAGAGAAGGGATTTCAACTTCAATGGGTAATACTGCCTCCATTCCATAAACCAGAGAAAAAGGCGTTGCCCCAGTAGAAGTTCTAACAGATGTTCGATAGGCAAGGAGAGCAAATGATAATTTCTCATGCCAATCCTTGTAGGTTTCAGTCATTTTCCCCACAATCCTTTTAATGTTCTTATTGGCCGCCTCCACTGCACTATTCATTTTGGGACGATACGGCGATGAGTTATGATGCTTAATTTTAAATTTGCTACAAACTTCAGCTATTGTGCTATTATTCAAGTTCATCGCATTGTCGGATATGATCCTCTCAGGCATTCCATATCGACAAATGATCTCCTTCTTCAAGAATTTGCTGACTACTGCTTTCGTGACATTTGCATATGAAGCAGCCTCCACCCACTTAGTAAAGTAATCAATTACTACGAAGATGAAGCGATGCCCATTAGAAGCCTTTGGTGATATTGGCCCAATAACATCCATACCCCACATGGAAAACGGCCAAGGAGAGGTCATGACGTGAAGAGGTGAAGGGGGCGCGTGTATTTTGTCTCCGTAAATTTGGCATTTGTGGCACTTCCTGGCATAATCAATACAATCTCCTTCCATGGTGGGCCAATAGTACCCAAATCTCATGATCTGTCTGGCCATCGTGAAACCACTGGCGTGCGTCCCACAAATACCCTCATGGACTTCTTCCAAAATTTTCTTGGCTTCCACAGCATCCACACACCTTAACAGTACTTGATCCTTCCTTCTTTTATATAACACTTCTCCATCTAAGACATATTCAATGGCTATCTTTCTCAGAGTTCTTTTGTCATTCTCTGTCGCTTGATCAGGGTATTCCCGATTCTTCACATATTGTAGGATACTCTGATACCAAGGACAATCATCTTTTCCCTCCTCCTCAATATTGCAGCAATTAGCCGGGGTCTCAGAGATACTCATCTGAACAGGCCTCATTGCCTCAAGTCTATTCACCTGAATCATCGAAGCTAGAGTAGCTAAAGCATCAGCCATTTGGTTTTCCTCCCGTGGGAGGTAATAGAAGGTGATATCGTCAAACTCCTCAGCCAATTCAAGAACTAGTTTTCTATAACCGATTAGCTTAGGATCCCTAGTCTCCCACTCCCTTTGAGTTGGTATATCACCAACGCTGAATCCCCGTATACTCTCAGTACTTTGATGTTCCGTTCAATGGCTGCACGAATGCCCATAATACATGCTTCATATTCTGCCATGTTATTTGTACAATCGAAGTCCAACTTGCTAGCAACAGGATAATGATCTCCACTTGGGGATACCAAAACTGCCCCAACTCCATTACCCGTAGCATTTGAAGCTCCATCAAAATTTAACTTCCATACGCGATCCATTTGAGGATTTTCTTCAGTATTCGCCACATACATCAAGTCCTCGTTTGGAAAATCGAAATTCAAAGATTCATAGTCCTCCAAGGCTCTACTAGCTAGGAAATCGGCTATTGCACTTCCCTTTATGGCCTTCTGACTGACATATACTATATCAAATTCTGAGAGCAAGATCTGCCATCTAGCCATTCTCCCGTTCAAAGCAGTCGATTCCATCATATACTTTAAAGGATCTAACTTTGAATCAGCCAAGTCGTGTGATACAACATATACTGCCTCAGTCTTCGGGTTGCCCAGATTAGAGCGCAACACAACTTCTCAATTGATGAGTACCTCATTTCGCAATCGGTAAATTTCTTACTGAGGTAGTATATTGCCCTTTCTTTCTTTCCTGTCTCATCATGTTGGCCCAATACGCATCCCATGGAATTCTCCAACACTGTTAGATACAATATCAATGGCCTATCTGGACTTGGAGGTGATAAGACTGGGGTATTAGCCAAGTACTGCTTTATCTTATCGAAAGCCCTCTGACACTCTTCATCCCATTTACCCGGATTATGTTTCTTTAAGAGCCGGAATACTGGATCACATTTCTCTGTCAGTTGTGAGATGAACCGAGCAATGTAATTCAGCCTCCCTAGGAAACCTCGAACCTCCTTCTGAGTGCGCGGGGGAGGTAAATCTCGTATTGCCTTTACTTTGTCTGGGTCAACCTCGATCCCCTTTTTGCTAACTATGAAGCCTAATAACTTCCCTGATCTGGCTCCAAACGTGCATTTGGCCGGGTTAAGCTTGAGCTGAAATTTCTTTAATCTCAAAAATAACTTTTTCAAGACCTGAACATGCTCTTCTTCCGTTCTAGACTTTGCGATCATATCGTCAACATAGACTTCGATCTCTTTGTGCATCATGTCGTGAAACAAAGTCACCATAGCTCTTTGATATGTTGCTCCCGCATTCTTCAATCCGAAGGGCATTACCTTGTAACAGAATGTTCCCCATAAGGTAATGAATGTGGTTTTCCTCATGTCTCCAGGATGCATCTTTATTTGATTGTATCCAGAAAAACCGTCCATGAAAGAAAACAATGAATAGCCCGCCGTATTATCTACCAAAGTATCAATATGAGGCAGTGGAAAGTTGTCCTTTGGACTAGCCTTGTTTAAATCCCTATAATCCACACACATTCGTACCTTTCCATCTTTTTTGGGAACATGGACGATGTTGGCTACCCAATCCGAATACTTGACCTCTTGTAAGAATCCAGCGTCGAATTGTCTTTTGACTTCTTCTCTTATTTTCAACACAATGTCAGGTCTCATTCTCCTAAGCTTCTGTTGAACGGGTTTACAATCCTCCTTTATGGGCAGACGATGCACCACAATGTTAGTACTTAGCCCAGGCATATCTTGGTACGACCACGCGAAAACATCCTTGAACTCTCGGAGCAAATTAATGAGGTCTTGCCTTGTCTTTGCGGTGATTTCAGTTCCAATTTTCACCTCCTTTCCATCCTCTAGGCTCACTATTTCTAACGATTCCCTATGAGGTAGGATATGCTTATCCTCTTGTTCCATCATTCTTAACAAGTCCGGAGATGCATCATAATCTTCGTCATTTTCAAAGTCGTGGGATCCCTCTGAACACACTTTTTGCTCAAAAATAGGCTCCGTGTTTGAGGCAGCGTCACTCATGTCATTGATATCTGAAGACCTATGAGGGCATATCAAGAATATACCAAGAATATAATTTATGAATATGTTTGTGCAAAAGAATTACAATGAAAGAATTATTGTAAGACAATCAACCAAATGAAAAATATAAAAGGAAAAAAAATGACTGATTGAGATGAACGTAGACACGTATTTCATTAAATAATGATATTTAGGCCCAATGCCTATTTCACAAAAGATTTCATATCGTTTCTAGGCCAACAAACAATAGGAATGTTTTGAGCATTACTCTGAATAAGCCCTAAAGACTACAGGGATTTCTTCAGCAGTCCAATTGTTTAGCTCGCTTCCAGGCTCATAAGGGCAGATCTCCACAAGCCCTCCTTTCCGTTGCTTCTATGGCGTTGTAAACTTCACTTCCTCCATGCCCGACATACACAGAATAAACTCCAACAAAATAATTAAAAAGCTCATACAAGGTTTTTTTTTCTTTTTTTCCTTGTCTGCTCCCAATCCTTTCC